>NW_021703777.1:33575891-33847911 GCF_005190385.1 Monodon monoceros | reverse complement strand
ATTTCAGTGCTTGTGATTGGTCTGTTCATATTTTCTATTTCTTCCTGATTCAGTCTTGGCAGGTTGTGCATTTCTAAGAATTTGTCCATTTCTTCCAGATTGTCCATGTTATTGGCATAGAGTTGCTTGTAGTAATCTCTCATGATTTTTTTTATTTCTGCAGTGTCAGTTGTTACTTCTCCTTTTTCATTTCTAATTCTATTGATTTGAGTCTTCTCCCTTTTTTTCTTGATGAGTCTGGCTAGTGGTTTATCTATTTTGTTTATCTTCTCAAAGAACCAGCTTTTAGTTTTATTGATCTTTGCTATCGTTTCCTTCATTTCTTTTTCATTTATTTCTGATCTGATTTTTATGATTTCTTTCCTTCTGCTAGCTTTGGGGTTTTTTTGTTCTTCTTTCTCTAATTGCTTGAGGTGCAAGGTTAGGTTGTTTATTCGAGATGTTTCCTGCTTCTTAATGTGGGCTTGTATTGCTATAAACTTCCACCTTAGAACTGCTTTTGCTGCATCCCATAGGTTTTGGGTCGTTGTGTCTCCATTGTCATTTGTTTCTAGGTATTTTTTTATTTCCTCCTTGATTTCTTCAGTGATCACTTCATTATTAAGTAGTGTATTGTTTAGCCTCCATGTGTTTGTATTTTTTACAGATCTTTTCCTGTAATTGATATCTAGTCTCATGGCGTTGTGGTCAGAAAAGATACTTGATACAATTTCAATTTTCTTAAATTTACCAAGGCTTGATTTGTGACCCAAGATATGATCTATCCTGGAGAATGTTCCATGAGCACTTGAGAAAAATGTGTATTCTGTTGTTTTTGGATGGAGTGTCCTATAAATATCAATTAAGTCCATCTTGTTTAATGTATCATTTAAAGCTTGTGTTTCCTTATTTATTTTCATTTTGGATGATCTGTCCATGGGTGAAAGTGGGGTGTTAAAGTCCCCTAATATGAATGTGTTACTATCTCCCCTTTTATGGCTGTTAGTATTTGCCTTATGTATTGAGGTGCTCCTATGTTGGGTGCATAAATATTTACAATTGTTATATCTTCTTCTTGGATTGATCCCTTGATCATTATGTAGTGTCCTTCTTTGTCTCTTTTAATAGTCCTTATTTTAAAGTCTATTTTGTCTGATATGAGAATTGCTACTCCAGCTTTCTTTTGGTTTCCATTTGCATGGAATATCTTTTTCCATCCCCTTACTTTCAGTCTGTATGTGTCTCTAGGTCTGAAGTGGGTCTCTTGTAGACAGCATATATAAGGGTCTTGTTTTTGTATCCATTCAGCCAATCTGTGTCTTTTGGTGGGAGCATTTAGTCCATTTACATTTAAGGTAATTATCGATATGTATGTTCCTATTACCATTTTCTATATTGTTTTGGGTTCGTTATTATAGGTCTTTTCCTTCTCTTGTGTTTCTTGTCTAGAGAAGTTCCTTTAGCATTTGTTGTAAAGCTGGTTTGGTGGTGCTGAACTCTCTCAGCTTTTGCTTGTCTGTAAAGGTTTTAATTTCTCCATCAAATCTGAATGACATCCTTGCTGGGTAGAGTAGTCTTGGTTGCAGGTTTTTCTCCTTCATCACTTTCAGTATGTCCTGCCACTCCCTTCTGGCTTGTAGGGTTTCTGCTGAGAGATCAGCTGTTAACCTTATGGGGATCCCCTTGTGTGTTATTTGTTGTTTTTCCCTTGCTGCTTTTAATATGCTTTCTTTGTATTTAATTTTTGACAGTTTGATTAATATGTGTCTTGGCGTATTTCTCCTTGGATTTATCCTGTATGGGACTCTCTGTGCTTCCTGGACTTGATTAACTATTTCCTTTCCCATATTAGGGAAGTTTTCAACTATAATCTCTTCAAATATTTTCTCAGTCCCTTTCTTTTTCTCTTCTTCTTCTGGAACCCCTATAATTCGAATGTTGGTGCATTTAATGTTGTCCCAGAGGTCTCTGAGACTGTCCTCAGTTCTTTTCATTCTTTTTTCTTTATTCTGCTCTGCAGTAGTTATTTCCACTATTTTATCTTCCAGGTCACTTATCCATTCTTCTGCCTCAGTTATTCTGCTATTGATCCCTTCTAGAGTACTTTTAATTTCATTTATTGCGTTGTTCATCATTGCTTGTTTCATCTTTATTTCTTCTAGGTCCTTGTTAACTGTTTCTTGCATTTTGTCCATTCTACTTCCAAGATTTCAGATCATCCTTACTATCATTATTCTGAATTCTTTTTCAGGTAGACTGCCTATTTCCTCTTCATTTGTTAGGTCTGGTGCATTTTTATCTTGCTCCTTCATCTGCTGTGTGTTTTTCTGTCTTCTCATTTTGCTTATCTTACTGTGTTTGGGGTCTCGTTTTTGCAGGCTGCACGTTCGTAGTTCCCGTTGTTTTTGATGTCTGTCTCCAGTGGCTAAGGTTGTTTCAGTGGGTTGTGTAGGCTTCCTGGTAGAGGGGACTAGTGCCTGTGTTGCGGTGGATGAGGCTGGATCTTGTCTCTCTAGTGGGCAGGTTCACGTCTGGTGGTGTGTTTTGGGGTGTCTGTGGCCTTATTATGATTTTAGGCAGCCTCTCTGCTAATGGGTGGGGTTGTGTTCCTGTTTTGCTAGTTGTTTGGCATAGGTTGTCCAGCACTGTGGCTTGCTGGTTGTTGAGTGAAGCTGGGTGCTGGTGTTAAGATGGAGGTCTCTGGGAGATTTCCGCCATTTAATATTATGTGGAGCTGGGAGGTCTCTTGTTGACCAGTGTCCTGAAGTTGGCTCTCCTACCTCAGAGGCAGAGCCCTGACTCCTGGCTGGAGCACCAAGAGCCTTTCATCCACACGGCTCAGAATAAAAGGGAGAAAAAGTAGAGAGAATTAGTAGAAGTATGAGGAAAGAAAGAAGGAAAGGAGGAAAGGAAGGAAGGAAGAAAGAAGCAAAGAAGGAAAGAAAGGAGGGAGGGAGGGAGGAAGGAAGGAAGGAAGGAAGGAGGGAAAGAAGGAAAAAAGACAGAAAGAAAGAAGATACAGTAAAAATAAAATAAAGTATAATATAGTTATTGAATAAAAAAATATTTAGAAAAAAAAAAAAGGGACGGATAGAACCTTAGGACAAATGTTGGAAGCAAAGCTATACAGGGAAAATCTTACACAGGAGCATACACATACACCTTCACAAAAAGAGGTAAAGGGGGAAAGATCATAAATCTTGCTCTCAGAGACCACCTCCTCAATTTGGGGTGATTCGTTGTCTAAAGGAGGGAAGGAAGGAAGGAAAGAAAGAACGAAGGTAAAGTATAATAAAGTTATTACAATTAAAATTAATTATTAAGAAAAAAATTTTAAAAAAAAACCATGGACGGATAGAGCCCTAGGACAAATGGTGGAAGCAAGAGTATACAGACAAGATCGCACACAGAAGCATACACGTACACATTCACAAAAAGAGGAAAAGGGAAAAAAATCATAGATCTCGCTCCTAAATTCCACCTCTTCAATTTGGGATCATTCCTTGTCTATTCAGGTATTCCACAGATGCAGGGTATATCAAGTTGATTGTGGAGCTTTAATCCGCTGCTTCTGAGGCTGCTGGGAGAGATTTCCCTTTCTCTTCTTTGTTCTCACAGCTCACAGGAGCTCAGCTTTGGATTTGGCCCTGTCTCTGCGTGTAGGTCGCTGGAGGGCGTCTGTTTTTTGCTCAGACAGGACGGGGTTAAAGGAGCCGCTGATTCGGGGGCTCCGGCTCACTCAGGCCGGGGGTGGGGGGGGGGAAGGAGGGGCACTGCGTGCGGGGCGGGCCTGCGGCGTCAGAGGCGGCGTGACGTTGCAGCAGAGGCCGGCGAGACGTTGCACCAGCCTGAGGCCCGCCGTGCGTTCTCCCGGGGAAGTTGTCCCTGGGTCCCGGGAACCTGGCAGTGGCGGGCTGCACAGGCTCCGCGGAAGAGGGGTGTGGAGAGCGACCTGTGCTCGCACACAGGCCCCTTGGTGGCGGCAGCAGCAGCCTTAGCATCTCCCGCCCGTCTCTGGGGTCCGCGCTTTTAGCCGCGGCTCGCGCCCGTCTCTGGGATTCGCGCTTTTAGCCGCGGCTCGCGCCCGTCTCTGGAGTTCCTTTAAGCAGCGCTCTTAAACCCCTCTCCTCGCGCACCAGGAAACAAAGAGGGAAGAAAAAGTCTCTTGCCTCTTCGGCAGGTGCAGGCTTTTCCCCGAACTCCCTCCCGGCTAGTCGTGGTGCACTAACCCCTTCAGGCTATGTTCAAGCCGCCAACCCCAGTCCTCTCCCTGCGCTCCGTCCAAAACCGAAACCCGAACCTCAGCTCGCAGCCCCGCCCGCCCCGGCGGGTGAGCAGACAAGCCTCTCGGGCTGGTGAGTGCCGGTTGGCACCGATCCTCTGTGCGGGAATCTCCCCGCTTTGCCCTCTGCACCCGTCGCTGTGCACTACTCCGCGGTGCCGAAGCTCCCCCCTCCGCCTCCCGCAGCCTCCGCCCGCGGAGGGGCTTCCTAGTGTGTGGAAACTTTTCCTCCTTCACAGCTCCCTCCCACTGGTGCAGGTTCCGTCCGTATTCTTTTGTCTCTGTTTATTCTTTTTTCTTTTGCCCTACCCAGGTACGTGGGGAGTTTCTTGCCTTTTGGGAGGTCTGAGGTCTTCTGCCAGCCTTCAGTAGGTGTTCTGTAGGAGTTGTTCCACGTGTAGATGTATTTCTGGTGTATCCGTGGGGAGGAAGGCGATCTCAGCGTCTTACTCTTCCGCCATCTTCAAGGTACCCCTGGCAGGTGGATTCTTAACCACTGCGCCCCCAGGGAATCTCCATGTAACTTACTTTTAAAAATGTATTTCCTATAACTATTTCTTGCCTTCAGATTCTAGTGAAATATGTGCATGTCTTGATTCCTCTAAATACTCATTGATTTTGCTATTATCTAATTTATACCCTGATTTAAATTAAAACAAAGAGCAAAGATATTTTACTTTTTAAATTATTTCATATTATTTTAAAAATTATTTTGGCTGCATTTTGTCTTCATTGTTGTGCGCGGGCTTTCTCTAGTTACAGTGAGTTGGGGCTACTCTTCATTGTGGTGCACGTGCCTCTCATTGTCGTGGCTTCTCTTGTTGTGGAGCACAGGCTCTAGGCACACGGGCTTCAGTAGTTCCAGCACACGGGCTCAATAGTTGCAGCACATGGGCTCTAGGGCACATGGGCTTCAGTAGTTTTGGCACGCGGGCTCAATAGTTGTGGCTTGCGGGCTTAGTTGCTCCACAGCATGTGGGATCTTCCTGAACCAGGGATGAAAACCGTGTCTCCTGCACTGGCAGGCAGATTCTTAACCACTGCACCACCAGGGAAGTCCCAGATTGTTAAAATATATAAAATATCTTTGGTTTTCCTAAATGACCATTAATAACACAAAAATTTGTTTTTTCATTTTATAGAAAGTACACAATAGGAATAATCAGGCTTGCTTGACCTCTCCAAATTTTAATTACCTCTACTCTATTGTGAGACATTTCTTGTTTACCAAATTTAGGATGAAAACTAATCTGAAAATTAAAAGAGAAGTTCAGCTTTCCCAGTTTAATTACAAGTAAAATATGCTAACAAAATATGTTTCAATGACTGTGTACTTTTCAGATTAAAAAAAATCATACTCATGTACTTAATATAAAAAAATGAAAGTCCCTGGAAATCTGTTAATCCTTTCAGTTTTCATAACATCCTCTTACTTCCCCCCAAAATTCATTGATTAATAATTAATTGTATGCTATAACTCAACAAAGGGTCTCACTCTCTTGCATTTCCATAATTATGATTGCCAGAGTAAATTAGCCAGTGTTGTGTAGCCATGTCATCCACACATGCAGACCTCATACTCCCCAGTAATTATTCTTTCCTTAGGAGTCTTTCTCTCCCTGGCCTTATGCTGGATGCTTGTGCAAAATGCTATCAATCCTATGATTTAATGGGATGCCCATGCACATGTCCAGAGTCCTTTCTCCATAGCTCGCTCCTCTGCAGTATTCTTTCCTGAAAATTCTAGCTACCTCAAAGTCCTTGGATTCCTACTTCTGTCCCTTCAACTTAGCAAGATTACTGGTTTCCCTTTTTGTGCTACTGTCCAGTATTTTCTTCCATGAAGAAATCTAGGACAATAAAATGATAGGATTCATCTTTTATTCCCCTTTTCTCAGAGATCACAGTTTGAACTGCTATTTGTCTGATGTCTGAAAAAATTGCTACATATAGTACCCAGATATTTTAGGTTTTTTTTTTTTTTTGGTGGGAAGATAAGTACAAATGCTTTTACTCCATCATAACCAGAAATGGAAGTCCAAATAACTAAGACCAGATTTACACAGCCATGAATGTATTTCAAAACCCTAGACTTGGGCTTCCCTGGTGGCGCAGTTGTTGAGAGTCTGCCTGCCGGTGCAGGGGATATGGGTTCGTGCCCCGTTCCAAGAGGATACCACATGTAGCGGAGCGGCTGGGCCCGTGGGCCATGGCCACTGAGCCTGCGCGTCTGGAGCCTGTGCTTCGTGGCAGGAGAGGCCACGGCAGTGAGAGGCCCACGTACCGCAAAAAAAAAAAAAACAAAAAAAAAAACAACTAGACTTTATCCTTACCTCAAGGAAGACAATAATAAAATATTTTCTGAGTCATCATGTCAGTAATGACTCAAGATTTACTTCAGCATATGATACTGTAAATCTGTATCTAAAACCATGTGTGTTAATTCTATGACAGTGTACGAAACAAAAAATCTTTTACTCCCTGCCACTTCCACCACCAAATTCTGGCCCAGCTGTCTTACGTGCCAATGCTCATTCCTTTGAAGGATTTTAATACCAAATCAAAAAGAGTGGTAGGAGTGGTTTTCTCCACATGTAGCAATTTTAAACAATATTAGGTTCCATGTAATTTTAGAGAAGCTAAGATCTCTGAAGAAATCTTTTATTTTACTGCAGGTGACACCTATTTGGTTTTATGCAATTTTTGTTTGCTCAGTAAATACTTTTTGCAAAATAAAAAATGGGCTGCTATCAAATCAATACAGCAAAGCATTCGAGAACCAAGATGGATGCAAGGTAATATAACATTTTTACATTCAGTACAGCTGCTGAAAAATACTGAGTGATCTGGCATTTCATCATCTATAAACCTAACTTATGTTAGGTTCATTTGTTATGTTGCCTTTTATATCCCATCATCCTACCAGCCTGACTTGGACTTTACTCTTCCCTAGAATTTGACTTCTCTTCACTAGGAAAAGAAACAAGATATCTGAAAAATACAGAGCTGGCTGGTGAGTCCACTGTGTATACCTTCAGAAGGTAGACATCCAGGGTGAAGATCTTGGATAGAATCCTCAAAGTAGGAAATAAATCCAGAAAGAAAGGAGAAGAAATGGCACTACTAACTAATAGTGATATTAAAATAAGTAGGGATATCAAAAAAGAAAAATATGAAAACCAAATGGAGAACATAAAAGGAAACTATATTTATAACATGTTAATGGATCAGAAGACTCATATTAAAAGCTGTCAATTTTTACCATATCAAATTTGGTATAAATTCCATTCATTCATAGTTTAAATCCAGACAATATTTTTATGAACTTGAAATCAGGATTTTAAAATTCATATGGCATGATAATGGTCTAAGAAGAGCCAAGATAAATCCAAAATGAATGAACAAAGAGAGGTGATGTGCCCTGACAATAATATTTATTATAAATATGTAGTAATTAAAACAACATGGCATCAATACAGGAGTAAATAAATAGATCAATAAAAAAAAGAAAGGCAGGGGGGAAAACATATATATAAGAACGATATATAATAGTGCTGATATTACATATCAATGGGCCTTTCCATCTTTCAATAGATTTACCAGTAAATACCTTTGGAGCACTAAACTTTCTGTATGGAATAAAATAATATTAGATCCTTTTAACCCACCACACAAAAATAAATGCTAAATTAAGATCTTGTAGATCAGTTTTCCCAGAAAACAGCTCTCAAGTTTGTATGCAGGAGGTTTACTGGGGAGTGCTCACGGGAGTGAGAGAATAAGAATTGGACAGAGATAGAAATTAAACTGTGATTCAGTTGCAACAGGTTTCAGCTAATCTCACAGGAAACTTTGAGGGCTCTGCAGAGACATTCTCAACTGAGAAGCAGGCTGCCCCCAGGAAGGGGAGGAGTCTTCTAGGGAGAAGCACCCTCTGACTGAGGACAATTCCTGTGGAAGGATCCAGCTTTGCAACTTCATCAGGCAAAACTCCCAGAAGCGTGTGCCTTGTGGTTTAAGGGAGATCTGGGAAGTGTACTGTAGTAGTCACTTCAGTCCATCCCTCATGCTGCTCAGATAGGATTGCTCTGGATAAGTTCACCCCGTTGGGAAGAACTCCTCCAGGATTCTTATGGGTCTCTTCTCTTGGGGATACTTATAAGGAGGCCCTCCACTGCTTCACCTTGTCTAGTGGCCACACAAATACTCATCCCCTCCCTCCTCTACTACTCATTCTTCATTCCCTCTGCTCTGAGCCAGCACCACCTAGGGGAGTAACTTAGACCCTCATTTCTAAGTGCTCTGGAAGCTGCTGAGTGGTGTAGTATGTAATAGGACCTGTGGATCTTGTGGTCACATGCCTATTGTTGCACCTCCTTAGTTTGACACAGTTGTATGCAGAATCCCTGCCAAATGGTTGAAACAGTCTATAAGCCTTTATAACGGTGCTGAATAAAGTCCTGCATGTGACACAAATATTGTAACATTCTCACACATTACAATTGCTTCCATCTTGCTTCTGATTCTTGAGCACTCCCACCTGACCTCTAATTATTTGGGGGTCATATAATCTCCTTTGCTATCAAGGAGCCTGGTCCTACCATCAGACTTGGTCTACAGAGGACAGCCACCACTAAGCTTTTCAACATTATTTTGGCCTCTCTTACAAGTGCATTCCTTATTACTTTGATAAATAAAGTATATTCTGGACCCTCCCATGGAACATAATTGCTGGTGGAGTGTCCAGCCTTCTGTGATATTTTTCCACTGTATGTAGGATCTCCTCTCTAGCCTGCTCACACCTTTTACTCCAGTCTTCCACCACCTGCAATGATGCTGGCATTTCACTTTCTCCAAGTTTTCAGGAGTTATCTGAACCACGTGTTAACGCTGACTCTTGGGTCCTCATCAGGGTGTTAAAGCTTTGATCAGCTCGGTGCTTTGTGACCACCTACAGGGGTGGGATAGGGAGGGTAGGAGGGAGACGCAAGAGGGAGGAAATATGGGGATATATGTGTATGCATAGCTGATTCACATTGTTATAAAGCAGAAACTAACACACCATTGTAAACAAATTATACTCCAATAAAGATGTTAAAAAGAAAAAAAAGAGCTTTGATCATGGGTAGCTGTTCCCATATCACTAAAGTCTCCCTTATCTGACTTTATACTCCATCTTCTTTAACCTAGAATCCTCACGATGTTATAGTCCAAAACCACATCCCCATCTCCTGCTGGAACATGCTGAATAGATGCTGTAGCTCTTAGGTGTGATCCTGTCCTTCCCTCAGCATGCTCAGTACTTCCCTGGCCACATCATGTTATGACTAAACCCTAGTAGCTGATATGATAGTCAAAGGATGCGCTTGTAAGGAGGCAATTTTTGTCTTGCGATGCAAAGGCCTCTGTATAACCTTAATATAAACAAGAATCACTAGACTAACAGCAAGGAATGGGTGGCTTATTCAGGCCTAGGATTTTCATTCAGGAGAATATAAGGATTCAAAATTTTTGAGTGCATTAACCCAAGTCTTAGAGTCCCACCTTCCCAAACTCTGCCCTGAATTTGGTGTAGCAGACCTTACAGGGTTAAGAATTCAACTTTCTTTGGAGCTCCACTATTCTTATTTTTAAACTGTGGAACTGCCTTCCAACTGCAAAAGCTGAGAATCTCTTTATATACTGCCAATTCAAAACAAAAAGAGTGGGGGTTTTGGTAAGCTTCCCAAGGGTATTATCTAAGGGTGGTACAAGGAGAAGGCCCTGGGCATAAGGAGAGAATGCATGTAACAAAGGCCATTAGAGGAGTCATATATTTTAAGAGTCACTAGGCTACCACGTGCCAAGGTATATCATTATTTCATCTATGACATATGACATCACTGTCAGCCAGGAGTGGGTAATTCAACTCCAAAATCCATTTTAATATCTGTTTCCTAAGACCACTTCTTGTGCCAATTGTCACAGATCAGGTTCTCTGGAAAACAGATTCTGAAATGGAAATTAGCAAACAGCTGGTTTATTGGTGAGTAATTTGGATAAAGGAGGTAAGGAAACAAAATTGGGCAGAAAGAGAAGTTGCAGCAAAGGCCTAAATCCACTCCACAGAGAACTTGGAAGTTGGACCAGTGCTTTAGAGAAGTCCCAAATTGAGTCCAGTAGCCAGATTTTTGTCCTTCTGTATGAACTAGTAATAGAATACATGGCTATCTCTGAAGAGGGACCTGAATCTTGAGCAAGACAAGTCCCTTTGGCTGAGGATAATTTGGGGAGACAGACTGAGCTGTCAGAAGACAAGGCTTCTGGCAGATTGGAGAATGCCCTTAAGATAGAATCTGGGCTCTGCACCACAACATCCACTACCATCCCAAATACATAAATCAAACCTTGAATGATAGAGAGATAAGAATATCTTTGTGACATAGGAATATAAAAGAAATTCTTTTAAAAAAGTTAAATTTTTTTATTTTTTAGGGGATATATATTTTTTAACATCATTATTGAAGTATAATTGTTTTACAATGGTGTGTTAGTTTCTGCTTTATAACAAAGTGAATCAGCTATACGTATACATATATCCCCATATCTCCTCCTTCTTGCGTCTCCCTCTCAGCCTCCCTATCCCAACTCTCTAGGTAGTCACAAAGCACCGAGCTGATCTCCCTGTGCCATGTGGCTGCTTCCCACTATCTATTTTACAGTTGGTAGTATATATAAGTCCATGCCACTCTCACACTTCGTCCCAGCTTACCCTTCCCCCTCCTGTGTCCTCAAGTCCATTCTCTACGTCTGTATCTTTATTCCTGTCCTGCCCCTAGGTTCTTCATAACAATTTTTTGTCTAGATTCCATATATATGTGTTAGCATATGGTTTTTGTTTTTCTTTCTGACTTACTTCACTCTGTATGACAGACTGTAGGTCCACCACATCAATACAAATAACTCAATTTCATTTCTTTTTATGGCTGAGTAATATTCCATTGTATATATGTGCAATATCTTCTTTATCCATTCATCTGTCAATGGACACTTAGGTTCATGACTCTTTTTTTTTTTTTTTCGGTACTCAGGCCTCTCACTGCTGTGGCCTCTCCCATTGCAGAGCACAGGCTCCGGACATGCAGGCTTAGTGGCCATGGCTCATGGGCCTAGCCACTCTGTGGCATGTGGGATCTTCCCGGACCGGGGCACGAACCCGTGTCCCCTGCATCGACAGGTGGACTCTCAACCACTGTGCCATGAGGGACGCCCCATGACTCTGTTTGAATTATGGTTTTCTCAGGGTATATGCCCAGTGGTGGGATTGCTGGGTCGTATGATGGTTCTATTTTTAGTTTTTTAAGGAACCTCCATACTGTTTTCCATAGTAGCTGTATCAGTTAACATTCCCACCAACAGTGCAAGAGGGTTCCCTTTTCTCCACACCCTCTCCAGCATTGATTGTTGGTAGATTTTTTTTTTTTTTTTTTTTTTTGCGGTACGCGGGCCTCTCACTGTTGTGGCCTCTCCCGTTGCGGAGCACAGGCTCCGGACGCACAGGCTCAGCGGCCATGGCTCATGGGCCTAGCCACTCCATGGCATGTGGGATCTTCCTGGACCAACCCGTGTCCCCTGCATCGGCAGGTGGACCCTCAACCACCGTGCCGCCAGGGAAGCCCGATTGTTGGTAGATTTTTTGATGATGGCCATTCTGACTGGTGTGAGGTCATACCTCAGTGTAGTTTTGATTTGCATTTCTCTAATGATTAGTGATGTTGAGCATTCTTTCATGTGTGTGCTGGCAATCTGTATATCTTCTTTGGAGAAATGCCTATTTAGTTCTTCCTCCCATTTTTGTACTGGGTTATTTGTTTTTATGATATTAAGCTGCATGAGCTGCTTGGATATTTTGGAGATTAATCCTTTGTCAGTTGCTTCATTTGCAAATATTTTCTCCCATTCTGAGGGTTCTCTTTTCATCTTGTTTATGGTTTCTTTTGCTGTGCAAAAGCTTTTAAGCTTCACTAGGTCCCATTTGTTTATTTTTGGTTTTATTTCCATTTCTCTAGGAGGTGTGTCAAAAAGGATCTTGCTGTGATTTATGTCATAGAGTGTTCTGCCAAAGTTTTCCTCTAAGAGTTTTATAGTGTCTGGCCTTACATTTAGGTCTTTAATCCATTTTGAGTTTATTTTTGTGTATGGTGGTAGGGAGCATTATAATTTCATTCTTTTACATATAGCTGTCCAGTTTTCCCAGCACCACTTATTGAAGAGGCTGTCTTTTCTCAATTGTATATTCTTGCCTCCTTTATCAAAAATAAGGTGACCATACATGTGTGGGTTTATCTCTGGGCTTTCTATCTTGTTCCATTGATCTATATTTCTGTTTTTGTGTCAGTACCATATCATCTTGATTGCTGTAGCTTTGTAGTATGGTCTGAAGCCAGGGAGCCTGATTCTTCCAGCTCTGTTTTTCTTTCTCAAAATTTCTTATGGTATTCGGGGTCTTTTATGTTTCCATACAGATGGTGAAATTTTTTGTTCTAGCTGTGTGAAAAATGTCATTGGTAGTTTGAGAGGGATTGCATTGAATCTGTAGATTGCTTTGGGTAGTAGAGTCATTTGCACAATGTTGATTCTTCCAATCCAAGAACATGCTATATCTCTCCAACTGTTTGTATCATCTTTCATTTCTTTCATCAGTGTCTTATATTTTTCTGCATACAGGTCTTTTGTCTCCTTAGGTAGGTTTATTCCTAGGTATTTTATTCTTTTTGTTGCAATGGTAAATGGGAGTGTTTCCTTAATTTTTCTTTCAGATTTCTTATCATTAGTGTATAGGAATGCAAGAGGTTTCTGTGCATTAATTTTGTACCCTGCAACTTTACCAAATTCATTGATTAGTGCTAGTAGTTTTCTGGTGCCATCTTTTGGAGTCTCTATGTATAGTATCATGTCATCTGCAAAGAGTGACAGCTTTACTTCTTCTTTTCCAATTTGGATTCCTTTCATTTCTTTTTCTTCTATGATTTAGCTGTGGCTAAAACTTCCAAAACTACGTTGAATAATTGTGGTGAGAGTGGACAACCTTGTCTTGCTCCTGATCTTAGTGTAAAGGCTTTCAATATTTCACAGTTGAGAACAATGTTGGCTGTGGGTTTGTCAATATATGGCCTTTATTATGTTGAGGTATGTTCCCTCTATGCCTACTATCTGGAGGGTTTTTACCATAAATGGGTGTTGAATTTTGTGGAAACATTTTTCTGCATCTATAGAGACAATAATATGGTTTTTATCCTTCAATTTGTTAATATAGTGTATCACATTGATGGATCTGCGTATATTGAAGAAGTCTTGCCTTCCTGAGATAAATCCCACTTAATCATGGTGTATGATCCTTTTAATGTGCTGTTGGATTCTGTTTGCTAGTATTTTGTTGAGGACTTTTACATCTATGTTCATCAGTGATATTGGCCTGTAGTTTTCTTTCTTTATGACATCTTTGTCTGCTTTTGGTATCAGGGTGATGGGGGCCTCATAGAATGAGTTTGGGAGTGCTCCTCCCTCTGCTATATTTTGGAAGAGTTTGAGAAGGATAGGTGTTAGCTCTTCTGTAAATGTTTGATAGAATTCACCTGTGAAGCCATCTGGACCTGGGCTTTTGTTTGTTGGAAGATTTTTTTTTTTTTTTTTTTTTTGTTGGAAGATTTTTAATCACAGTTTCAATTTCAGTGCTTGTGATTTGTCTGTTTATATTTTCTATGTCTTCCTGGTTCAATCTTGAAAGGTTGTGCTTGTCAAAGAATTTGTCCATTTCTTCCAGATTGTCCATTTTATTGGCATGTTGTTGCTTGTAGTAATTTCTCATGATCCTTTGCGTTTCTGCAGTGTCAGTTGTTGCTTCTTCTTTTTCATTTCTAATTGTATTGATTTGAATCCTCTCCCTTTTTTTCTTGAAGATTCTGACTAATGGTTTATCAATTTTGCTTATCTTCTCAAAGAACAAACTTTTAGTTTTATTGATCTTTGCTATTGTTTCCTTCATTTCTTTATCATTTATTTCTGATCTGATCTTTATGATTTCTTTCCCTCTGCTAACTTTGGGGTATTTTGTTCTTCTTTCTCTCATTGCTTTAGGTATAAGTTTAGGTTGTTAATCTGAGGTGTTTCTTGTTTCTTGAGATAGGATTGTATTGCTATAAATTTCCCTCTTAGAACTACTTTTGCTGCATCCTATAGGTTTTGGGTCCTCTTGTTTTCATTGTAATTTGTTTCTAGGTATTTTTTGATTTCCTCTTTGATTTCCTCAGTGATCTCTTGGTTATTATGTAGTGTATTTTTAGCCTCCATGTGTTTGCATTTTTTACAGATTTTTTTCCTGTAATTGATACCTAGTCTCATAGCATTGTCGTCGGAAAAGATACTTGATATGATTTCATTTTTCTTAAATTTACCAAGGCTTGATTTTTGAACCAAGATATAATCTATCCTGGAGAATGTTCCATTAGCACTTGAGAAGAAAGTGTGTCCTGTAGTTTTTGGATGGAGTGTCCTATAAATATCAAATAAGTCCATCTTGTTTAATGTAACATTTAAAGCTTGTGTTTCCTTATTTATTTTCACTTTGGATGATCTGTCAATTGGTTAAAGTGTGGTGTTAAAGTCCCCTACTATGATTGTGTTACTGTTGGTTTCCCCTTTTATGTCTGTAAGCATTTGCCTTATGTATTGAGGTACTCCTATGTTGGGTGCATAAATATTTACAAGTGTTATATCTTCCTCTTGGATTGATCCCTTGATCATTATGTAGTGTCCTTCTTTGTCTCTTGTAATAGTCTTTATGTCAAAGTCTATTTTGTCTGATATGAGAATTGCTACTGCAACTTTCTTTTGTTTTCCATTTGCATGGAATATCTTTTTCCATCCCCTCACTTTCAGTCTTTATGTGTCCCTAGGTCTGAAGTTGGTCTCTTGTACACAGCATATATATGGGTCTTGTTGTTGTATCCAGTCAGCCAGTGTATGTCTTTTGGTTGGAGCATTTAATCCATTTACATTTAAGGTAATTAATGATATGTTTGTTCCTATTACCATTTTCTTAATTTTGGGGGGTTCGCTATTACAGATCTTTTCCTTCTCTTGTGTTTCCTGACTGGAGAAGTTCCTTTTGCATTTGTTGTAAAGCTGGTTTGGTGGTGCTGAATTCTCTTACCTTTTGCTTGTCTGTAAAGATTTTAATTTCTCCATCGAATCTGAATGAGATCCTTTCTGGGTAGAGTGATCTTGGTTGTAGGTTTTTCCCTTTCCTCACTTTAAGTATGTCCTGTCTTTCCCTTCTGGCTTGCAGAGTTTCTGCTGAAAGATCAGCTGTTTACCTTATGGGGATTCCCTTGTGTGTTATTTGTTGTTTTTCCCTTGCTGCTTTTAATATTTTTTCTTTGTACTTAATTTTTGATAGTTTGATTAATATGTGTCTTGGTGTGTTTCTCCTTGAATTTATCCTGTGTGGAACTCTCTGTGCTTCCTGGACTTGATTAATTATTTCTTTTCCCTCATTAGGGAAGTTTTCAACTATAATCTCTTCAAATATATTCTCAGTCCCTTTCTTTTTCTCTTCTTCTTCTGGGACCCCTATAATTGTAATGTTCATGCATTTAATATTGTCCCAGTGGTCTCTGAGATTGTCCTCATTTATTTTCATCCTTTTTTTCTTTATTCTGCTCTGCAGTAGGTATTTCCACTATTTTATATTCCAGGTCACTTATCTGTTCTTCTGCCTCAGTTATTCTGCTATTGCTCACTTCTAGAGAATTTTTAATTTCATTTATTTTGTTGTTCATCATTGTTTGTTTGCTCTTTAGTTCTTCTAGATCCTTGTTAAACTTTTCTTTTATTTTCTCCATTCTATTTCCAAGATGTTGGATCATCTTTACTATCATTACTCTGAACTCTTTTTCAGGTAGACTGCCGATTTCCTCTTCATTTGTTTGGTCTGGTGGGTTTTTTCCTTGCTCCTTCATCTGCTGTGTGTTTCTCTGTCTTCTCATTTTGCTTAACTTACTGTGTTTGGCATCTCCTTTTCACAGGCTGCATGTTCATCTTTCCCTTTGCTTTTTGTGTCTGTCCCCAGTGGGTAAGGTTGGTTCAGTGGGTTGTGTAGGCTTCCTGGTGCAGGGGACTAGTGCCTGTGCTGTGGTGGATGAGGCTGGATCTTGTCTTTCTGTTTGGCAGGTCCACATCCGGTGTTGTGTTTTGGGGTGTCTGTGACCTTATTATGATTTTAGGCAGCCTCCCTGCTAATGGGTGGGGTTGTGTTTCAGTCTTGCTAGTGTTTTGGCATAGGGTGTGCAGTACTGTATCTTGCTGGTCATTGAGTGGAGCTGGGTCTTTGTGTTGAGATGGATATCTCTGGGACAGCTTTAGCCATTTGATATTATGTGGCACCAGGAGGTCTCTGGTGGATCAATGTCCTGAACTCGGCTCTCCCACCTCAGAGGCACAGGCCTGACACCCGGCCAGAGCTCCAAGACTCTGTTAGCTACACGGCTCAGAAGAAAAGGGAAAAAGAAAGAAAGATGGGAAGAAAATAATAAAGTAAAATAAAATAAAGTTATTAAAATAAGAAATTAAAAATAATTATTAAAAATTCAAAAGTAATAAAAGAAAAATGAAAGAAGAAAACAATGAAACCAAAAAACAAATCCACCAATGATAACAAGTGCTAAAAAGTATAATAATAAAAAAAAATGGATAGACAGAACCCAGGACAAATGGTGAAAACAAAACTATACAGACAAAATCACACAAAGAAACAAACACAGTCACAAAATGAGAAAAAGGAAAAAAAAATACGTATATCGTTGGTCCCCAAATCCACCCCCTCAATTTGGGGATGATTCCTTGTGTATTCAGGTATTCCACATATGCAGGGTACATCAAGTTGATTGTGGAGATTTAATTCACTGCTCCTGAGGCTGCTTGGAGAGATTTCCCTTTCTCTTCCTTGTTCGCACAGTTCCTGGGGTTCAACTTTGGATTTGGCCCTGCCTCTGCTTGTAGGTCACCTGAGGGTGTCTGTTCTTCACTCAGACAGGGTGGGGCTAAAGTAAAAGCTGATTAGGGGGCTCTGGCTCACTCTGGCTGGGGGGACGGAGGGGTACGGAATGCAGGGCAAGCCTGTGGCGGCAGAGGCCGGCGGGACGTTGCACCAGCCTGATGTGCGTTGTGCCTTCTCCTGGGGAAGTTGTCCCTGCATCACGGGACCTTGGCAGGGGCGGGCTGCACAAGCTCCTGGGAAGGGAGGTGTGGAGAGTGATCTGTGCTTGCACACAAGCTTCTTGGCCGCTGCAGCAGCAGCCTTAGCGTTTCGTGCCTGTCCATGGTGTCCGTGCTGATAGCCACGGCTCATGCCTATCTCTGGAGCTCGTTTAGGTGGTGTTCTGAATCCCCTCTCTTCACGCACCCCAAAACAATGGTCTCTTGCTTCTTAGGCAGTTCTAGACTTTCTCCTGGACTCCCTGCCTGCTAGCTGTGGTGCACTAGCGCCCTTCAGGCTGTGTTCACGCAGCTAACCTCAGTCCTCTCCCTGGGATCTGACCTCTGAAGCCCGAGCCTCAGTTCCCAGCCCCCACCCGCCCCGGCAGGTGAGCAGACAAGCCTCTCAGGCTGGTGAGTGCTGGTCAGCACTGATCCTCTGTGCGGGAATCTCCCTTCTTTGCCCTCTGAACCCTGCTGCTGTGCTCTCCTCCGTGGCTTAGAAGCTTCCCCCCACCACCACTTACCTCCCCACACCCCCTTACTCCGTCTCCGCCAGTGAAAGGGCTTCTAGTGTGTGGAAACTTTTCCTCCTTCACAGCTCCCTCCCAGTGGTGCAGGTCCCGTCCACGTTCTTTTCTCTCTGTTTTTTTCTTTTTTCCTTTGCCCTACCCAGGTACGTGGGGAGTTTCTTGCCTTTTAGGAAGTCTCAGGTCTTCTGCCAGCATTCAGTAGGTGTTCTGTAGGAGTTGTTCCACATGTAGATGTATTTCTGATGTATTTGTGGGGCGGAAGTTGATCTCCACATCTTACTCTCCGCCATGTTGAAGGTCTCCCCCAAGAATTTCTTAAGACATTGAAATTTCCAAGTATAAAATAAAAGATTAGTGGACTGAACTATATCAAAAATTAAAACCTGGGTATAATTTAGGAGAAAATAAACAAATATAAATAACAAAGAGGAAAAATGTGCAGAGTGTATTAAAAGTCTTCGTATCCAGGATATATAAGAAACTGATGTAAATCATTCAGAAGGCAAACTACATGAGAGTAAAAATAGGCAAAATATATGAAAGCTAATTTATACAACAGTTAATGTAATGTCCAATAAATGAGAAAAAAATGCTTAACTTCATCAGTATGGAGAGATAAATTAAAGCAATAAACCCCTATTTGCACCCATTAGAGGCTCAAAAATTAACAGTCTAATAATGTCTAGTAATGGCAAGGCTGTAAGGAAACTATGGCTTGTGATTGTATATGTTAGCTCGTGCATTGCTGCGAGAATGTGAACAAGCACCTTGGGGAACGATTTAGCAGTGAAGATCAAATTGAAAGTGAGCATGACAAAAATGCCAGGCATGTCACTTCTAGGCCCAAGGAAAGTTTTGCACATGAGTACAAGGATAAGTGAACAAGAATTTTCAGAGCAGTGCTGTAATAGAAACAAAGACATGGAAGCAGCCAAATGGTTACCCATTAAGAAATAAATAAATAAAATGTAGTTTACCTATAAGATGGAATGCTCTACAGGAGTCTACATCTATGAACAAGGTTCATACATATCAACAGATAGATCTTAATAACACCTCCACCTGGTTTAGTCAGAAGGAAGCCCCAGAACCTCGTGTGCTCCGGCTGAGTCTCCTTCCCTGCCTTTCACTTCCAAGCAACACTCAACCTGGCCACTCCTATCACCCTTGACATCCCCAGGACTCGTCTCATTTATCCAGACTCCTAGCCCTATCCCTCTGCATTCTCCTTGCCTATTTTTTTCTGTAATATTATCACCATCTGGCATAATACATATTTTACTTCTTTATTTGTTTGACTCTTTCCAATTAATATAAAACTCCATAAGAGCAGGTTAATTTTTATTAATCTCTAACCTTAGCACCTAAGATAGTACACAGAACATTGTAGACACAAAATACTTATTTGTTGGATGAATGAATAATGCAGAATGTAAAAAGCAAGTTGAAAAATAGAATGAATAATATGATACAGCTTAAGTAAAACTTTAAATCCATTCAAAACAATACTACATACAAGTATTTAAGACACTTTAAATTGGAGTGGAAAAACACACTATAAATTCCTGATAGTGATTAGCTCAGAGAAGAAAATGATTATAATGGAGAATTTGAGGAAGGAAAACAGGATTTCAACTTTATCTTTAATGTGTATTTTCTTATTGTTTAACAAAATCAGAAGTAAATATGGCAAAACTTTTATTAAATTTTGTGTTACTTCTTTGCATAATTAAATTAAAGCAAAAGGAACCTAAGTGAGAAAACTCTGATTTGCCATCATTTACATGTGGTTGGGCTAATATTCCAAATTTCAGAAGCTAAAGGTGGTATATAATGTTTCTCAGTGTAATTTCACCAGACATAACTTCCAACTGGCATTGTCATCAGCTTTACAACCAAGTGTCTAAGGCTTTGATTTTTCTCTTTAAACTAATAGACAAAATTCTTCACTCCTATCAACTAAAATAAAAAATGAGTTTGATTATTTGCCAGAGATGAGCCTGACACCTTTGTCTTTGTCTGTGGCCTGAGGGTTAAGAAACGACCACACCAAATGCGGGGCAGTTTTCTCAGAGCAGTGCCAGCCCAGGAGGGCTTGCCTGGGGGAGGCCTGTGGTGCCTGCAGGAGCTTGGGGGTGGTGGGGGGTGGGGGTGTTGGTGAGAGGGGAAGTTGCCTTGGAGCCACAACACTGGCTCTGGAAGACCTCTCAAAGTTTCCCACTGAGCCTTGCTCCTCAGCCCATTCAGGGTGCTGGTATGATAGTGGTATGCTCGGGTTTGCTGTCTCTGGACTGAAGAGGCCGAGTTCAGAGTCAAGTCTGAAATACAATCATCCCTCTGCAGCTAGCCCTCCATAAAATCAACCTGCCCAGGATTCTGTGGCCCTTTGGACTGGCTAGGTCTCAGGAACAATTCGTATCATTCATCACCAAAGCAGATGTTGTGGGTCAAGTATTCAAGAACTATTCTCCACCAAGGAGCCCTTTAAATAATTTTCTCCAAATGGACCCTATATTTCCAGGTGAGGCTAAAATCAGGTCTGGAAGATTAAGTAAACTGCCCTTTATTTTACTTACTTCTTCCCAATGTCAGAATTTTAAAGTCATGGAATCCAATTGTTCCATTACTTCTTAGTTCATTACAGCTTCACACTATGAAGCCATCTCCAAGGGGCCTGAAAAAGATTATATACTTTGCCTGGTACATTATCAAAAGAGTTGCCTAACTCTGGGGAGGGGATGGAGTGATAATTAGCATTATCAGGAGTCCTATCAATCCAGTGTTTTGTTCTTCTGGTGCATGCAATTACCCTCACAGATAACCCAGCATTATGACTTCCTTGCACACAGATATACTCTGGGAATATAAACCAAAACAAGAATGAGAGGTCAAAATGCCAAGCTGCTTTGAACCACATAAAAACTAATTTAATAAATGCTGCTCAGAAGTTGCACATGAATAATCACTAGGGCTGTTCCATGTCTGCTTCTGACAACTTATGCCTCTGTCAGGATCCTTCTTTATCTGTAGAATTGTTCCACTGAAATGGCTTCTAAAATTACTTCACAGATAACCCAAGCATTATACTCTGACTTGATAATCAACCTATTATCAGCATCAGGGAGTGCATGTCATAAATTAGGTGAACAATCCTACCAGAAGTCCTACTACCTCAAAGAGAGGGAGCAAGTGCAAATATTCAACAAATAATAATCAGACAAGCCTGAAAAATGCTAAGTGTTTATCTCCCTCATTACATAGGTGGCTAAAGTGTAATTTTTTTTTAAAATGGCATGGACCTAGGTAAGCAAAATCTCCAGCAATATAATCAAGATGAAGTATATAAGAATTGACAGTCTTTTTTGGTAGACTCAGAAGTAATAATATTTCAAGTAAGCTGAAGGCTCAGGATTATTTCTTCTTGCTCTTAGCCTACAAAAACTAAGCAGTTTATTCCCTTATGAAATTTGTAATGCTGGAAAAGACAGAATGTCATAGAAATGACATTGAACAAAATAATACAGTGATCTTCTGATAGTAATATACTCAGTTTGAACCATGTTGTAGTCATGGTTGTAAATTTTCATGGATCCACAGATGTATTTTCCCCCTGCTGCAGTTTTGAACAGTGTTTCATGCTTGCAGGATGGCTAAATGAGGCAGTGGATGATAATGTGATACAGAACTATTTGGTTCATCATGGGATGAGACGCATACATGTGACTAGATCAGGGGAAGTGACTACGAGCATATGGAGCTCATGGGGAAGATTATAGAAAAGCCAACAGTTTTCAATCCATCCACGCACAGTATAGTTTAGTTAGTTTAGTTTTTATAAGTTTGCAAGAAATAATTAAGATCTATTTATTTGCATAGCAATTCATTTCATTCAACTCCATATATCATCCCCTGCAGGAGCTCCCACCTAGGGGTCAGCAGAAAGAGGCATATCATAGGGTCAACCCTATAGAGAGGCCACAATCTGAAAGAACCGTAGCAATTAATGAGTTGTATAACCAATATTGCTCGTTAAATTAAGCAGATGTGCTCCTGCCTTCAAAGCATTTACTGTCAATTTTTTTAGGCAAACAGACATTAATTAAATAATATCACAATATATATTAAAAACTGTGATAAGGAGTATATAGGAAATGTACATGGAGCTCTGAGAACTTCAGCAAGATGATCTGACTTAGCACCGTCAGAGAACCCCACTTAGCAACTGACCTTTGATCTGAGATCGAAGAGGCTTCTCAGAACTAAGGGAGAAACAGGGAGGTTAAAACCATTATATGCAAAGGCCCTAAGGCAGGAGGGAACAGCATATTTGAGGGTGTAGGAAAAGATCCTTAGTTCAGTTTTGAATATTTGAAATACAGATGCCTGTAAGATAAGAAGGCAGTTGAATACAAGTTTGGGTCATGATCCTATAACCTTATTTATGCCCAGTCCCTCTGGAATGCCTCACTAACATAAGCAACACAATCTTCCTCTTAGATGATTGTGAAAACAGAGAGCCAGAAGAGAACGTGAAACATCTTTTAAGCTTTATCCCTATAGTCACCTTTTTGTGCATAAAGTGTCCTCTAACGGGTACCCAGGACTCTGATTTTGCAAACTTCCCTCTTCTTCACCTTCATAGGATCCCAGCTCCACTCTGGAGGGACAGTAGGTATTCCATGTTGGAAGCATCCATCTAGGAAAAAAGATGAGCAGAGCTGGATCTCCCTTATGATGGGGGCTTTAGGAGGATGTTTCAGAGTGGAGTATCTGTAAGACAAATATCTCTGTCTCAATATTGACTAATTCTCATAGTAGGACTTCAACGTATGTGAACTAACAAAATCCCTAAGCAAACAGAACTTAACATGAGGACACTGTAAATTTTATTTATACTAAACCACTATTGAGAATCTACTGAGGATTTTGCTTGTTTTGATAGAAAAGAGGTGGAGAAACTTTGAACCTGTGTGGTACTTCTTCCTAATGAATCAATGAGCCAAATGCTCTACAGAGAAACATTTCTTCCAGTCCAGCTACAGGTTAAACTCCTCTCCTGAGCTTTACTGAGATGGCATTAAATGTGGACCTTTTCAGAACCACAAGATGTGCCAACACCAGGCTTGTACAAGTACTTACAGAGGGGGTCTTCTCTTCCTTAAATCCAAAGAGACTGCTCTTAGATGGTAGAGCTTCAGACATGCCAAGTGGTTAAACAGAAAGAAGAAGAAAGAGGAAAAATCCCCTAAAGTGGGCTGAGATCAGTAATCTGTAATTTCTAGTACTCATGTGTGATGATCCCTCTGAGCTTTACAAAGCCATGAACATCCTCATGGTGACAGTGTGTGAACTGGCTTACAGCTAACTCTCCTCCTCTCAGCTGCTCTGAGGCAGTGAAGTTTGGAAACTCCTTGATCTAGAAGAGGAACAAAGTTGGGTGTGCCAAGGCCTAAAGTCCTCTCAGAAAACCCAGAATCTAAGCAAAACTGTCACCAACAGGAGCTGGCAGAAATCTTGGCAGTTGGGGTCTGGAAACAGGAGGCCAATTCCACATGATGGGAGGAGGGGTTTCTGTAAAGGAATGCTTTCCAGGAATATTCCAGAGACTCCACAAGTGTATCTCAAATCTGAAGGCCTCATATCTCAGGCAGTTCTTTCCAAACAGAGGGCTAAATAGCCTCTGAGGGATCAAGGGTGTCTTCCCCTCCAGCCCAGGAGCACAGCAAGATGGCTTCTGCCCTCCCTCCCACCCACCACAGCCCAGCTGTCCTGTGTTCTCAAGCTTGGAGCCTCCTGTGCCAGATGGCCTTGGCTGTCCTTAGTTCATCTCTGGCAGAAAGCAGAGGGGAGAAGGATTTAGCTTTCTGCATTGAAGTCAATACATCTGAGGGTGAAGACAGAGTTGCCATAGCAACATGGTCACTGGAGTGATTTCAAACTCATCCCAGCTCAAATGTTGCTTCCCTGCTCCCTCTTAGCTGCCCTCCACACCCCTCACCATGTTATTTTGATCAACTAGATTGTGTGCTTCCTGAGGACAGGAGAAATATTATTCATTCCCATAGCTCCTAGAAGCTTGCAAGATGCTCAAAGAGTAATTTTTTAGTTGATTCCTATTTCAACATTTTTCTGGAAGGGTATCCAAAAACTGGTTAACATCCGCTTTGAAGAGAGGTTCCAGGAGTCGTATCTGGAGGAAGAAAGAAGAGAGAATTTTACTTTTCATTTTATATTTTATACACTGTCAGAATTTTTGCCACATGGATATATCAATGTTTTTATAACAAGATGCTCACTTTCAGTTTTATTCACTTGGTACACTCTATCTGTGTTGTAAGATGCAAAGAAAAAGTAATAGGTTTTGAGGGTTTCAGTCAGAAAAGTTAACGAATAAGGTCTGCAGTGTGAGAGGGAAATGCTTCTCCAGAGGGTCACCACAGCCCCCACTCTTCCAAGATAGATACTTCTAATTAATCATGACATTCTTTCCTGCTGGGTCCAGAGCTTACCTATAAGTCTTTTTCAACCCAGCATACCAGGCAGCTCTCATGAACTGAGCGGAGTTCACCTGTGATATGAAACCTTGACACCATCTTCTGATTGAATAATTAAATGTATTGACAGCCCTCTTTGAATTGCAACTGAACACTAATGAATCCAAGTTAAAAACTAGAGAAACTGGTCTAGATGAAGACAAGAAATTAAAAAACAGGTGGCACAGAGCACAGTGGAATGTGATGGGATCAAACTGCAGTGCTACAATCTGTCTCCAGATAAAAACTACCCATAGAAAAAGAAACTTTTTTTCGAAGATGATGGCTTTAGCCTGTCTGGATGGCTGCCTCCCTGTTTTGGTGCACTCTCACTTGGGGGAAACCAGCAGCTTTCATTGAGCTGTCACTGTTTTCAAATCCTCACAATGTCTTTTTGGTGAAAAGACTGCCCTGAAGAGCCAGCATTTCAGTTTCCATTGTCATATCTCAAACTCTATGGGGTAGTCTCATCAGAGACACAACGGGGTGTTAAAAAAAGATAATCTTTTCAATATGTTCTGCTAATCCCATGATCACCAAAAGCAGAAAAATGCTTTGGAAGAAAAATGACTACTACTGGGGGCCTCAGCTCTCTTTGGAAGTGGAGCAATTCATCTATTTGCTGACATAAGGCCCTCCTAAATCTACTGGAAATGGTAGAGGAAAATCACATTGCAATTCAATTCCAGTATAAAGGAAAACGGAGTATTTGTCTGAGAGGTCACAAACATATGACCTGCTCCAGGAAACTGGTACAATTGGGCCAACCTGGGTCAGGTTCTTGTCTGTTCTTAGCCAGCTGAATACCTGCTGAGGGACCTGAACAATTCTTGATACTGAGAGAGGAAATCCCTAATATATTCAAGGCATTCAATTCAGATATTCATCTATTAAGCACCTACTATATGCCAGACACTGTGCTAAATGTTAGTCATTGTTCTTGCACCCAAAGAGTAAATAATTAGAGAACAATAAAAAAGAGCAGAAGTCTAAGGGCCGGGAAAAGGGAAAGGCTACATAGGAAGTCAGAGTCAGAAGAGATCCACGTGAAACACGTAGCTAGAGACGCTTCATGGATGAGGTGGATATTAAAGATAGTGTATTAATCAGGGTTCTGCATAGACCAGAACCAGTAGGAGATACACACACACACACACACACACACACACACACACACACACATATATATATTCTCTGGGAAATCCTGACTTTATATATATATACATATATATATATATAAATTTAATAAATATATAATTATTATATATATTACGTATATAAAAGTGAAACTGCTAAGTGGCATTTCAGGGGGTCTCCGAGGAGCTCCAGTTCTTTATGTCTCAGCACAGAAAGAATTCAGCCAGAGGCAAAGTGATAGATAAGCAGTGATTTATTAGTATAGGATGCTTGTGAGGCTTACAAGTGGGCGGGCGAGAGGATGCTGCACCCCGACAACTGGGCTACAGTTTTATAATCAAAGGAAAAGAGGGGAGGGGGAAGCGACCACTTCTTCCTCATTTTTGAGTATATGTCACGTTTCCATCATCAGTTCCTCCTCCACATCCGGTGGGGGAGTTTTCTTGTCCCTACGTAGTCGAGCCAAGACTGTCATGGCACTACGGAAAAATTATTTCAGGTCTCACTACAGTGACGGTCTTTCACTTTGACATATCACCTTTCCATAAATGACTGTTTTTTTATGTGTGCAGAGAGCATGTCCTAGGGGTCATTAACTTACTGAGCTCACTGGGCAGGATGTAGGTCTCATGTCACCATTGTTTTATTGTTTTGGGGGCATGTCTCATGCTTCTATTGCATGGTTCTGTTACTAAACAAGCTTGCTTGGGTTTGTAGTTAAGCAAACCTGCTTTGTTGAGTAATCATCAACTTGCAGGGGTCTCCCATACTTTTTTTTTACTTACGATTCTCTAGTGGGATTAACTATTTAATTACTCTTTAATTACCCTTGTCCCTTTACTCTGTCCCTATCAAAAGGAAGCTCATTATGAGGAATTGGTTCACATTTATGAAGGCTGAGAAGTCCCATGATCTGGCTCCAAGTGGAGCCCCAGGAGAGGTGATGGTATAATCAGTCAGAATCCAAAGGTCTGAGAACCAGAGTAGCTGATGGTGTAAATGCTAGTCTCAAAGCCAGAAAAGATATGAGATATCCCAGCTCAAGCAATAAGGCAGGCAAACAAGGGCCAAATTCCTTCTTCCTCTACCTTTTTGTTCTACTCAGACCCCCAATGTAATGAATGATGCCCATCCACATTGGAGAAGGCAACCTACTTTACTGAGTTCACGGATTCAAATGCTAATCTCATCCAGAAATACCCTCAGAGACACACCCAGAAATAATGTTTAATCTGGTCACCCCATGGCCAGTCAAGTTGTTCACATAAATTAACCATCAGATACTGAGGGGGAGAGCATTAGAGCTAGAGAAGTGGCCTGAGCAGGGCGTGGAAGTGGGCACAGACTAGGATTGTGGGTTTGCAGAGGCAATCAGTCAAGTCAAAGAAAGCTTTTCATGGGGAGTGTTGGGAGCTGATGCGGAGGAAAAGTGGAGCCAGGTTACGGGATCTCTTGATAATAAGGCAGTCCCAGGACTGCTCCAATAGTGACGTCAGACTCCAACACAACCTAAAGATAAGATGATAGTTTAGCCATTTTTTGCTGTGTTGGCTATCAGCTGCCAGTCTGGGACAGTCCTGGTGCCACTGAAGTTCCTTCCCTATTTTTGAATTAAGAACATGTAGCCCAGCAAGATTAAGAAATTTTACCAAAATCACACAGTTAGTGGGCAGGACTATGTTACCCTGAAGCCCATGTCCTTCACACTCTGGGCCATCTAGGCGCAACAGAGGTAAACTTGAATAATCCTCGTCCAGACCACAGAAAAGGGATTCACACTCGTCCAATTATGCCCACTCTGGACACCAGCATAGTTCCCTTAAATATCAGTTAGGGCCGCCTAGTTTGAGAATTTCTCCTTAGCAATACCTAAAAGCACCCTGTTACTTTATTCATCCCTTTCACGAACAGGAAGTGCTTGCTCTGTACCAGGCACTGCTGTCGGCACTAGGGCAGACCCCTGACCAATGCTGTGCTTCTGCCCACCTCGGGGGAAGGGGAGAAAGTACACGACATTCTCATGTGGAATAAATGAATGCTGGGGGAAATTTTGGAAGCAATTTGTTGGCACATTTCATAATGTACCATGAGCAATTACATACATTTAAATTTTGTCATGCCAAGATAAAAATGCTAATGTAAGCATAAATAAATATAGCAAACTACAAATAAAACACAGCTGCACATATAGTATGGTCATACGTTAAATAATCATTTTAATTTCTAAGGTTTTAGTAAAATGTGGCATTAGCAAACAGAAATATCCTTTTCTTGTCTAAGCCTCTTCTTGTCTTCTACATCCTTTAACGATCTATTTCCGAGGCACATGCGATCTGACACTTCATTTGGGTTAGGACAGAAATCCAAATCTCGAAACCCCCTCAGTTGCGGGCTATAATAACTTAAGGTGGCAACTTTACAACCACACACAGGGAATGGAACTCGGGTCTCATTTCCAGCCACAGCCCAGCTGAGGGCAGCGTGGGGTGCAGAGGCGAGGCCGCTCTCCCTCACCCTTCTGCGCCTGCGCTCTGCAAAATGCCTGGTGACCGCTTCCCTTCACATGCCCTCTCCTCTGCCTCAGAGGTGAGCCTTGAGTATTGTGCAGGGAAGAGGGAGGCAAAAGGGTTTCACTTTGCCTTTTGAAAAAAAAAATGTCTTTCTTAACCGACTATTCCTCAAATAGATTTCTCCCTTACATTAGAAAGGTATAAATTCTACTTTTTCCCCCCAAACTGTCATTTCTCCCCCATCACACTCATCATCCATAAAACATGATTCCAGCTTCTTAGAAACGCTAACACTTCAAGTGACTCTTTGATTTCTCCAACTAAAGTAAAAGAACTGCTGATATGTCATGTTTAATACTGATTTTTGCCTAATGTTTTGATAAATTAGATTCTTTTATTTCTGTAACTTAAAAACATTCAAGAAGTGCTTTTGAAATAAACACCTGGAAGATAATTTTTAAATGCTCAGCAAAGTATCTTTTTCAGAATGAGAAATGAACTGAGTTTTAATTTTAGTTCATATTGCAAATCAATTTTTTACTTTATTGTTGAATAACAAACATTTTGTTTATTCAGCACTGTGCATGCCAGGATGTGAAAACTTCCTCATAAAATGTGAAATTCTTATACTTTCACCATGTGTCTTGCCTATGATTTATGCTCAGTTAATATTTAAAGTATATAGCAGAGTGTGCCCAAAGCAGAAAGAGTAGAAAAGTTCCATAGGATACTTGGAAACAGACAAAAAGTATACCTCAGAACCTCAAGTCACTCCCTCACACCACAATGGTGATCTCTCTAGGACGGAAGAGATGGGAGCTGTCCCTGAGATGGAGAAGGTACACATTATATTTTGGAACAGTAGCTGAGATGAGCCTGCGTTTCAAGGTCACGAGCCTATTTTAGCTTAAGTGCAGGCCTTATAATTTGCTCCACGTATGAAATTGCCTTCTTATGATTCAAATTTTTAGCTACTGGTAACTAATTTATAAGTTGAGAGGGATAAATTTGAGGGATGCATTTGAAAATATTACTTATTAAAGCTGTTTTTCTTTGCCTGCTGTAAATTCCCTTTCCATTTACATGGAAGCAGAAGCAAACAAATTGCTTTTGTGATGCTCTTCCTATTTGTGTTTCTATGGAAATATATTATTAATTAGGAAGGGGAAAGCTAAAGTCAAAAGCTTGATAAGCAGGCAGAGCATAACTGAGGGTGTTTTGTTGAGTAGTTGGCCAGATTTCATCTAATCCAAGGTAACATGATGTTAAGGTAGCCCAAGCTTACAGAAATGGACATTCATGTCCCCACTCTATCTCTCCCAGAGCTATTTGACCTCTCATATTTTCCTGACTACACCTTAACCGAGGTCTGTCAAACACAAGAACCCCACAGCCTTGCCTTACAGACCCTCACTACTTGGCACAGCAGCTCTCATTGGATCTTGATTTCTAATAACATTTCTCTTAATTAGTTCCCAAAATACGATGCTTGCCCTAAAGTATGTGTAAAAGAGCAAAAGAAACTTTTGGCATATTATTGAAAGAATGAAGGCTAAAAAGCAAAAATAAAATGCAAAGCTGAATTTCAAATAATAATTTGTATTAGATAATAATAGATAATAATTTGCTATTACTTTTGCTTTTACATCCCAACCATTTCTTAATAACCCATATTTGAATTAAAAATGTCAAATCTATACTGTCCATATTCTGTGAAGAACTGCTGTACAAAACTTATTAATAAAAACTTCCATTACACAAACCATGTCTGTCAGCGCTCTAAATACTTCCAAATACCTTGTCCTATTTGTAAAGGGCAAGCCTCCTCTCCTCTCCACATTCCTGCAGGGACTCAGAAGGAGGAAACTTCTAATTTCTGTGGCGGCAGTCACGTTCTCTTGCCACTCCAGCCTACTCTGAAAGGAAAGCACCTGAGTTGAAGTGAGTTACATTGTGCGGGAGAACAGACTTAGAAAAGTAGACTACTATGACTACTACGATGAAATATTGACGTATGACTTTGTAGGACTCATTTCTTTATTTATCTTCGTGAACCCTAGCTATTCCTTGCTCTTAGCTTGGACCTTTACAGCTGTAATATGCGTCTTTCCTTGTGGACTGTCTGTCTGCTTGTCCCCTCACTGCGACAGGTTTTTTTTTTTTTTTTATCATCTTTATTGGGGTATAATTGCTTTACAATGGTGTGTTAGTTTCTGCTTTATAACAAAGTGAATCAGTTATACATATACATATGTTCCCATATCTCTTCCCTCTTGTGTCTCCCTCCCTCCCACCCTCCCTAACCCACCCCTCCAGGAGGGGTGATCTCCCTGTGCTGATCTCCCTGTGCTATGCGGCTGCTTCCCACTACCTATCTACCTTACATTTGGTAGTGTATATATGTCCATGCCTCTCTCTTGCTTTGTTACAGCTTACCCTTCGCCCGCCCCATATCCTCAAGTCCATTCTCTAGTAGGTCTGTGTCTTTATTCCTGTCTTACCCCTAGGTTCTTCATGACATTTTTTTTTCTTAAATTCCATATATATGTGTTAGCGTACGGTATTTGTCTTTCTCTTTCTGACTTACTTCACTTTGTATGACAGACTCTAGGTCTATCCACCTCATTACAAATAGCTCAGTTTCGTTTCTTTTTAAGGCTGAGTAATATTCCATTGTATATATTGCCACATCTTCTTTATCCATTCATCCGATGATGGGCACTTAGGTTGTTTCCATCTCCGGGCTATTGTAAATAGAGCTGCAACTCCGACAGGTTTTGACATGAGGGATGAGAGATGCCTGGAGCTCAGCCTGCCTGCTATCAAAAATCCTACATGCCTAAGTTAGCAAAAGGGTGAAGAGCCCAGCTGTCATCAGTCACGGAATGTTTGGAAGGCTGTTCTTTGTTTTCTTCCTACGCTGTGGGATAATGAGTCTGTTTTGAAAATGAACCCATTTAAGTTCAAAAAATTTTATATTTTCTTCTATTTTCCCTCTCTCCTTTCAAATGTTTCACATTTTAGGAGAGTAAAACAAACTTTCTGCCCAACCAAATCCTGCCCATTGCTTTCGGCCAGCTGGTCTCCCCTTTCAGTGTTGTTTCCCCAAGTCCCGCCCCCCCATCAGCCTATCGCCTTCCACTCCAGCAGCACTTACTGACTACCTCTCCCCATTGGCACTTGATCACAGTAATAACAGTGATTTCTTCTGTGACCAGTTTTATTGAGGAGTCTCACCACATCACGGGATAGGCATGAATTTTTTTTTTCAAAGAGCAGCTGTGCTCTGCCCACCCCCCAGCCTCTTGCCACATAGGAGACTGTTTCTTAAACTCTTCACTTTCTTTTTATTACTAACTATTGCATTTTAGTTACTAAGACTTAGTCCTGATCATTTTTAAACTTCAACCACATACCTGAATCAATCAGTCTCCAAAATCCCCTTCCCCTTCACCTCACCTTTGGAGGATTGAATTAGAGTAGAGAGGGGGAGGCGTAGAAATTCTTGCTCTTATGAAAGAGCTCCTTTCTTTCTCACGTGTATTGCTCTGGTGTTGGGGAGAGGAGGGGAAAAAGCCATTTTCTCTCATGGTAAGTTTAATTCTTTGGATTGACTATTTTTTCGTTGTTGGTCGTAAACAATCTTATGTTAATGGTGGTGGCTCTTGTTCTGTTGATAATCACACTGACCTGGGTTATGGTTTCCAGGCCCACATGGATGAGTGGACGCCCCAGAAGATTTTGTTGACATGGTACTGAATCCCACAGAAACTGTTCCCTTAGAATCAGTGGTCCCTTGCAAGATTCAGCTACACTTTCAAGCTGGCCCAACCAGACTCCCTATGCCCTATTCCTCCAGCATTTGAACCCACTGCCCCACACTGTGTTGGTCCCAGTGAACCTATATCTTGATCTCATGCATTCCTTATTATCCTAATTCTCAGGCTGTGGGAGGAGTTCCATAGTCCGTACTATTTGCGAAATTCGAGAGGGTAGTCTCTGCCTGACCACACTGCTCTTCCTGCAGTTCTGGGAGTCCATGATCAAGGCAACAAGGCTGACAGCTAAGTGGACATCCAGTTGGATAATATAACATTGGGTAGTGAGAATAACGGCTCCCCAAAGATATTCACGTCCTTATTCCTGAACCTGTGAATATGGTACTTTACAAGGCAAAAGGGATTTAGCCCATGTGATTAATTTAAAGATTTTGAGATGAGAAGATTATCTTGGATTATCTGAAAAAGTCCAGTAAGATCACAAGGACCCTTATAAAATGGAGACAAGAGGGTCAAAGTCGTGATAGGAGATGTGACAGACGATGACAGCAGAGCGGAGTTATGCACTTTGAGGATGAAAGAAGGGGCCAGGGGCCAAAAAATGCAGATGGCCTCTACATTCTGGAGCAGGAAGGAAAGGGAAGGAAATGCATTCTCCTCTAGATTCTCCAGAAGGAATGTAGTTCTACCACCACCTTGCTTTTAGTCCCAAAGACCCATCTTGGACTTGTGATCTCCAGGAGTGTCAGATAATAAATAATTAGTTAAATAAAAACACATGTAATGTGTGTTGCCTTAAGCCACAGAGCTTGTGGTCCCTGCTACAGCAGCGACAGGAAGCTAATACAGACATCAGCAGTCCCTTCCTCTGGCATCCACAAAGTTTACAAGTCAATTTAAGATGCCTACCAACCAAGTACCCTCTTGTCCCAAGGGGTGGTGAGAGGGGCAGATAACTTCTCTTTAAGAACACTTCCCTCTTCACAAAAAAATGATCTCCGTTAATTCCCAGGTACCTTCTTATTTCTCAGTCAGAGCCTCCTTAGCATCTGGTGCAGGACTGGCATCTTAGTCAAGATCTGGCTCTTTTCCAAGCACACCTTAGACAAGATCTGGCTCTTTTCCAAGCTGAGCTTGGAAAGTTCATAACTTTGTTCTCAACAGGGCCCTACTTCTGCAGTATTCCCTTTTCATCTTGTTACCTCTGGGAGCAAGCAAGAAAAATCTCAACAGGTACCTCACAGCATCTTGTTACACTATTTCCACTTATTCCACAGCTAAGCATTGTTCAAAATGGTTAAGACACATCGTCACATTTAACTGGCACTAAAACCAGTGATGGGCTGGTAAATGGTCAACAACTGGAGAAGACAGGAGGGCTGGAAAGGGGGGAGGGGTACTGATCTGTAGCATTTGTCACTTTCCATGATATAAATATCCCATAATGGCCAATTTCAAGCTATGACATCAGTGAACATAGAGTTGGGAACAGATGTGTGGTAGCAGGCAATTTATAGGATTTCTATCCTAGTAATACAATAATAAAGTAAATAGCCTCAGGAGCATAAATAATAGTGAAATATAATCAAGTAATCAGGAAGTGGTGAGTAAATATATATATTTTAATAATGTCTGTGTTTAACAACTAGATGAAAAAATTCTTGAAAATTCTGGAGCTCAGCTCCAATGTACCACTGAAAAAGGAAAAACCTGAATATCTTCCTTTATCCTTTTACTAAAGCACAACTATAATGTTTCTCAAATTCTGGTAGTTAGAAGTAGAAAAGCCAAAATTCAAACCCAGGTCCTCTGAATCAAATTGTTATCTCCTCTGCAGTTTGCTGCTACATTCTGAGTTGCAACTGTTATCAGTGTAGTTTCTGCACCAAGATGTTCTCTAAAGATTTTTAAGATAAAAAAGTCTCTAAAATACAATATTCTCTCCCTCCTCTTGGAAATTCATGATTAACAGTAGCATATTATGTGTTATGAAAATTCTTGATGCAAACAACCCTAGTTAACTTGAACTTAATTAACCCAATGTGTTTCCTACATATATCTGACCAGAAACCTCCCCTCATTCCTTCTTTATAGTACGTTACATTCCAATGGCACTCAGGAGATCCATTACATGGTATATATGTCAATTTCACATGTGTGTATTGTCTCCCCCAAGATTGTTAGAAGCTTATTGACCATCCTGAACTATTCTTGTACCCTCCTCACTATGTGAGGACTTACTACAGTAGACTCCAAACTATTTTTAATTGAATCAAATTCAAACAAATTCCAGTCATGAACAATGGAAATACAACTACATCTCCCTGAGGTGAGAATTTCTCCCTTGCAAAATACAGAGACACTTTACTAATATATTTTAATTCAAGCTCATAATTTTCCCTAACTATCATTATTAGCTCCACTTTACGGATACTGAACCAAGAAAGAAATTAAATCTTGCCTGATAAAGGATATTTTTCATACTGTAGATTCTTCAGGTATAATTTAAATCAGTCAAGCAATAGAGAAAAAATATTAGAACTCTCAAATGGGGAGAATATGTACTTAGCTACATTACCACAGCATTTACGGGGCCACTTTTCATATTAAGATTAGATTTTAAGAGCTTTGTCATTCTCCTTAACATTCCTACTGAGATGTCTATCTGACCTCCAGGGTTTCTGGCTGTTAAATCATATGTTTTCTAACAGAAACAGCAACAGAAATGAGCTACACTCGAGAGATTTATCGGAGAGGATAACCCCAAACTCACAGTCACTGAGTATTTCTCAGAAGCTTAGTTGAGAGAAATAATATTTAGGGAGGGTTTCCTAAAAGATATATAATAGAGTGCAACCCATTCCTTATTAACTACATCTTCCTCAGTAAGGTAAGATCTTATTGTCTTGTGTTACATTATACCATATTTATATATGAATAAATAATTTTATTTTGTTTGCCTAATAAAATAAAAGCTTCTACCCACATTAACTGATGAATTCTAGAGGGGTCATGGGGATAAAAAATAGTCAAATCTGCCCATAACCAATTTGTGTATGTATCACAGTGGACTAAGTAAATATAAAGAGGCTCTCTGAACTTTTTTTATTTGTAAATAGGGGAATTGCTATCTCATTCTTTGAAACATTATGTGTCAAATTATTTCCCATTATTCCAGTTGTCTGTCTCATATTGTATGCTAGAAAGGTAAGTGTGATTGCAGAAAATATGTATAACAAGAGAATTGATCAACTTTTAATACTAAACTAGAAAATGTTTTATGTTGCTAAAACAATTTTAAAAAGCGCATACGGAAGTGTTTGAAATAATGTATTTGAAGAGTGACTGAAGGAAGATTTTAAAAGAAATGTTCACTTGTTCGTTGTTTACACAAATATTTAATGACCCCTATAATACGTCAAACACTGTGACACCCAATTCCTGCAAAAACTTTTGCTTTTAATGGATTTCATCGCCTTCTATTATACTTCTTTCTTCTTTGTTTTTGTTTTGTAACCTTTCATCTGTCCTGTTGACTCATTTTTAATTTAAAAGTTTGCTTGTTACTTTTTGCTATTTTTGACTTTTTATTGAAGCATGTACATGTTCTGTGTGTATTACAGAAAGGTACATATTTATGAATTTTCAAAAAGTAGACACATCCATCATGCCGGCACTCAGATCAAAAAATAGAATCTTACCAACACCCTCAAATCCCACCTCATGCTCCTCCCATTCGCCATCCTTCTCCCCAAGGGTAACCATTTATACTCATCTCTACAAATATAGGTCACTTTGGCCTTTTATTGTGATTTATATATAAATGGAATAATATTCCTCTGCTTTATTTGCTCAACATTCTATTTGAGAAACTCATCCAGTGGTGTGCTAGTAGAGTTTTAACAACTGAATGATTTCAAGCTATCAGCTTGAAGTCACTGATCACAGAGTTGGGAAGTTTGCTGGCAGCAGGCAACTTCAGCACAACTCTGAACTGGTCCATATTGCTGCAAGTTCATTCTCATGATTACAATGCTCCAAATTTTACTGTATTTAATTTTACGTGCCAATGTATATTATCCTCAAAAAAGCTCAGATCTCACAAATCCATTTGGGAAATGATTAGTTAGTTGGTTTTTGTCTTGTATTATTCTAGCTGTCTTATGTATAAATGGAGGCAGATCTGAAACATTTTCTGGAACATTTGGGAAGTTTATTTTCCAGGGCTTTATAAACCAAATCCAACTGTTCCATAATCACAGATCCCACTTCTCACTGGGTCTTACAAATGCATTCCCACATTAAACAATTATTTTAAAATTCAATTTTTTAAAAAGTGCCTTTGGAAGAACAATCTGAATTATAAGCTCTGACTCCCACCAATGTCTTTATATCGTGAGCTTTGTATACTCAGACTCATCTTTGCTAGGTCTAGAATTAAGTCTATACCATTTTTGAAGGGAACCTTTTTATTTCTTACAAATTAGAGGATTATTAGACACTACATAAACATGAGTAAATAATTTTGCTTCTTTGGCAAAATTGTTTTGAAATATTTGTTTGTGATACTGCACAATGTTCTCTGTATAAAGACCTATTGGAGAAATTTCTTTCTGGATTGTATTAATTATATCTCTCTCTTTTTGCACTGACTGCCAAAATCTTTGGGACAAATCAGTGGTCCGCTTCTAGCTAAGTAACAGGAACTTGCAGCATGCATTTTGTATTCATACTTCACTCCTGTCTCCATTATGTCTTCTCTGTTCTGATTTTCCTCTGTCCCTCTCTTTTCCTTCAGGCAGTTATTTAATTTTTTGATTTTGTATTGTCAGCAAAGTTAAGCCACCTATATTAGTTATCTGTCATTATGCAGCAAATCATCCCAAAACTTAGTAGCTCAGAGCAAACAAACTATTTTCTTACAGTTCCTGTGGGTCAAGAATCTGGGACCTGCTGATGATTCTGGCTCAGTGTCCACGTGTCAACTAAGACTGCAAAGAGCTGAGATTCAGCTGGGGCTGGAGGTTCCACATCCAAGCTCACTGTTGGCTGGAGGCCTCAACTCCTCACCACATGGACATCTTCCTGGGCTGCTTACAAAATGGCAGTTGGATTTCCCCAGAGGAAGAGGAAGGGAGGGAGGAAATGCCTAAGACAGAAGTTCCAGTCTTTTATAACCCTGTCTTGGAAATGACATGTGATCTTCTATGTGTACTGTACCAGATCAGTGTGAGAAAGAAGTACAGAGAGATATGAACATCAGGAAGCGGGTACCTTATCCTTTAAATATTCTCTGAAACAATGTAAACATATGAAAGTATCAAATATGGGGGTTGGAGGATAGAGAAACTTTGGATAACTTTATTTTAAATGTAATTTTATGTCCCTTCATGATTTATCTTATGGACTAAAGGTCTTTAAGGCAACAGAGACATTATACATAGGTGAGGTGTGTGGGGGGGTAATGAAAAGACTACCTTTTGGGGGCTTCCCTGGTGGCGCAGTGGTTGAGATGCAGGGGACACAGGTTCATGCCCCGGTCCGGGAGGATCCCACATGCCGCGGAGCGGATGGGCCCGTGAGCCGTGGCCGCTAAGCCTGCGCGTCCAGAGCCTGTGCTTCGCAACGGGAGAGGCCACAACAGTGAGAGGCCCGCATACCGCAAAAAAAAAAAAAAAAAAAAAAAAAAAGAATACCATTGAAAGTAATTTTGTTATTTTATACCAGAAAAAATTGTACTGTAAGTATGTATTAATTAGGGTGATTTTGGTTACAAGTATAAGAAAATTCAATCCAAATGGTCTTAAGGAAAAAAGGGGGGTGACTTATGTATACTGACCCATGTAACTGAACAGTTTTGGTGAGTGGTAGGGCACAATGCTGGCTTCAAGTACAGCTGGATACAGGTTCAATTTCTCCTCTCTCTCTCTCTCTCTCAGAGATTTCCCCACCTTAGCTACAAGGAAACCTGGGACAGTGGGTATCCAGCATTTTCATCTTCCGTAGTGGAGACAGACCTGCCTCATAACTGAGAGACTCCTCAACAACAAGGACAAGTCAGCATAAGCTGGTGTATAGGGGCTACCATAAATAATGCATTTGGAATGCCTCCCTTTTGCAGCACTGTTGGTTGGGTGATCAAACATCCACTTCCAACCGTTTTCTCTTGTGCTCCTCTCCACAATTGAGACTGGAAAAATTCATCTCTTTCCTAGTTTCTCATGTAGGCAATTGTGGCCAAAGATGTAGCCAATGAAGCATAGCTTCAGGTTTCTAGGAAAGAGAGGAGAGGGAGCTTCTGACCTTCAGCTCTTCTTCTATCTTGTCCACATGCATTGCTGACATTCCATCTGGAGCTACAGATCCCATTTTGGCACCATGAGAAAGAAAAGTGTGTGACTTAAGGGCAGCAGAAGTAAGAAGGGCAAAGCTACGTCCCTGGTGGTACTGATGAGTAGCTGAACCAACGTTACCAACAAACCAATCACCCTCAGACTTCTTGTTATGAGAGGCAAACGAAACCCTATTCAACTAAGCCATCTTTAAGGCAGAGTTAAGGTAACTTACAACCAAACAGGCACTACAACTAAAACAGGTGGAGTCCCCATATAGAAACTAAAAAACCGTCAAACTGACCCAAGGCAGCAGCACAAGGGTGAAGCACCCTGAGAGGTGGTTTCCCTGGGTTGTGAGCTAGTCCACCACCTCCATATCAGCCTTCAGCCCAAAGCTGCTGCCCAAAGAACGATAGCCCTTGTGACCCAGAAAAAAAGCAACGGGATCCACGCCCAGCAGTCCTGGGGGCTGTGTTGGTGCTGGAAGTGCAGAGTCACTGAAAGCACTGTGTGTGACCTGTAAAAAGCTAAGAGACGGAGAGAGCTTGCAAAATGCCTTGGCAGTCACTCCAGGCTGATCTGGAAGGGAAGAGTGGATTAAGGATAAGTGATAGGATCAGCCTGTGATGTATCCTTTCAACAACTTGTCCCCAAACATATGCTCAGGCAAGTGTACCCCGGGGAGTACTTATTATAGGAAAGGAATAAAACAATCTGAAATGCTGGTGACTTGAAGAAGGGCTGGCTATCTAGATGCCATGGAGTAAAGCCGATCATGACTTAGCAAAGCAGTACCATTATAAAATTATGAAACTAAATTTCTGCAAAGGATAAGTGTTTACCAAAATGGCATTTAAAACCCTGATATGACCTTGCATCAAACAGAGCCTTCATGGAGCACCAAGCAGTGGGCCTAATCTTAAAGAAAGATATAAGGATTTGGAAGCAGATACAGAAAAAACAATAAAGATGACCAGGTTTATAGAATATCTAATTTTTTTAAAGGGTAAAAGAGTTGTGTCTATTGTGCCTCGAGAAAAGAGGAAGGCCATGGTATGATTTTAACAATCATCTCTAAGTTTATGATGTGCAATTATAATAAAATGAGAATGATATTCAATCCTGCTTCTTTTCCTTGGGAGTCAGAACTTCATAACAGCATCACTTGTAGTGTAGGTCTGTTGTTGATTTGCTTCCTCAGGAAAACTATTCTCTCCTTCCTTGGAAAAGAGTGACTCACCAAGATGTAATGAGAGCTTCTCATCTCACCTACTGGAGAGTTTCTAAGAAATTGGTCCTGTGTTTCTAAGTAATCCTGCTTTACTACAGAGAGAGGGTGACTGTGTTTTGTGTGCTTTGCACCCTTGAGGATAGAAATCTGAAGCGGAAGAGTGTGAAAACATGAAGGGGCTGGAGAAGAGATTAGGAGATGGGGGCATACCTGATACCATCCCCAACCAATCTCACAGCAGATCCCAGGACTGAAAGGGACACCCTGGAAAGGTCCAGAATCCCCACACAACTAAGTCTAGCACTGTGGTGGCATGGTGACAGTTCAGCAGAGCCCCACATTCCTGGAACTGACTACTTGCCCAAAACTCAGGATCCCTCCTGGCAAGCTGCTAACCATCAGGTGAGTGGGAATGGTGGTCCTCAGGTTTGAGTCCTCACACAGCAAGAATTTAGCCTCCCCTTGAGGTCTCATGCCCACCACACCCCAGGGCGATGGGAGGGACTTACCAAATGGGGTGGGAGCATCTCCCATATGTATCTTTGAAGTTGGACTAGGACACTGAGAGCTGGAAACAAGGGGAAGAGAACGCCCCTGAGACAGAGTGAAAGAGGAACTCCTGTGTAAAGGTAACCTGTGAACTTAGGCTAAACATAAAGAAATTCCTGACACAGCACAAACACTAAAGTGCCTCACAAAGATGCAAATTACTGGTCTTGTAAAGTCTTTAAAACAGACTATAGGGGTTAGTTTAATTCTACCTTTAGCAGATAAATATCCTAGATGGTTTCTGCTAGGTTTTTTCCCTCATAATTCCTTATTTAAACCAAAATAAAAAGTATTTATATTTTACTTCCTTCTGCAGTGGCTTATAGGAAAACTATAAGAATACAAAGGAACTATGGCAAAAGGAAGAGTCAAGCAGCATTGTAAGATAAAGTTAAAACAATAAAAAAGTAAGGAAATAGACCGGTTGGTCTTTGTTCTGTTAGGAGAGTAGATTGTGCCAACAGCTGTAGCTGGTCAGTTTGTGGTGGTAAGTTCATTGGAGTGGAGTGTGCCTGAGAAATTAGTCGACTTTGGCAAACGGTCTGCAGTACTCTTGAGAGCAATTCCTCACTGCCCACCTGTCATGGATTAAATACTCAGAACTACAGTGCTCCAGAAGAACATGACTTATCAAGATGCCTAGACACAGTTGTCCTGTTTGATCTAAGAACTAATAAATAAACCCAGACATTCCCAGGGCCTGACATGACTGTCACTTCCCAGCACAGTCAGCCCAGGCCACGAGCGGCCAGCCAGTGTGGTCATAGTGCCCACCTTTTGGTTTATTGGTTCACCTGTTTTCCTCTCTGCTTGATCTTTTAGAGAGAGGCTCTGATCAACGGCCTGCCTTAAAACTCAGGCAAATTGAGCAAACAGTATTCGAGAATCCCGTTATTTTTTATTAATAAAGGGAATGAATGAACAATGAATCAGTAAGAAGAAACTGATTCTAGACTTGTTAATTTCTGAATGAATCCATCATAAAGGGCAGGAGAGAAGCAGGAATTGGGCTTGCCTGGGCTGGAGGTCAAGTGATAGTGAGTTCCTTCTAGTCTTCTTGTCTTTCCCCACACCCTGCTACCTCAGCTCCCAGCAGGGAGCTGATCTCCAGGTGCTTCCTTATGCCTATTCTAGGGAACCCTACTCACAACATTCCTCCTGTTTGGGATGCTTCTCCCCTCCTTTGTAATCATCTCACCCCTGCCCCTTTCTTCAACTTATTCTTTCCACAAAATCTCCTTTGTATCCAAAGCCACCCTGCTTAGTCTTTTTACTGAATTCTTAAAGCATTTATTCAGTTCCTCACAACTTAATACTTACTCAGCTACGGCCTTCAACTTTCCTTTAGTTCTTTCATTCATATAAGTCTTTTCCCCGAAGCATCATAAACTCAACAGGGTTAGATCCCCACAGCCAGACAATCTCAAGTGTTTTGATCAGGCCCAGCAGGCCCAGCACTTGGCTGTGAACTAGATAAGAAAATGATCAAGAATCTTTTCAGAGGAAATGCACTTTGGAAACAAGTGCTGAAATGAAAAGTAATCGTCCTTATTTCCTCCCCCACCCCTCCCCTTCTCTTTACCGTTAATAGTAAATGCCTTATCCTTTTAATGCTAATGCTAAGTGGCCCAAATGGTAGCAAATCCTTTATCAGTGGTGAAACGCTGCTCCGCTGGGTGGCTCTGAACGTGCTGGGAATGAGGACAGTGGCCGAGGCTTTCATGCTGTTATTTTCCAAGTGCATCACCAGTCTTGCCTGTGTGCCTTCTACCTCTGGACCCTGCATCGCTGAGAAAAATGCTTCCCTTCAGCTGACTCATCTTCTTTGGTCAATGTCCCAATTCTTTTGCTGTGTGTTTCTAACAATTTCATAGTAGTGTGTCTTTCATATCTCAATCTTAAGCATGAGAAGTTCATTAGTTATTTGTCAGTATTCTCAGAGTGGGTGGCTTCTGAAAAAAAAATTAATAAGGGGGTATGAAAGGTTGAGCCTTTTCTCAGTGAATATTAGCTCTGATTTAAAATAAGATCTGCTGGTAATTATTATTAGGTATATCATTTTGTCTTCAGAAAATGGATTTTTTTTTTAAATGGATGCTTTTTGATCCTTAAAGTTTAGTTTCAAAGTGTTGTATACTATGAAGCTTTTCAACCTTTGATTTTTTTTTCCCTTTGATTCTTGGTATATGTAAATGTTTATATTAGCCCTACCACCCACTGCAAGAAACACAAATTTCTAAGGGATAATTTAGAAAGGAGAACTATTGATAACGTTTCTGCTCAAAAAAATCCTGTAAATATAAATCACACTTGTTTCACAGCTTCAGAAAACCGTGACACAGATGATTCACAGGCACCAAAGAGACATTTGGCTCTTGAGTCCTTACTGACTTTCAGCCATAAGATGGGAACTCCTTCAACTTCCTACAACTGTGGCTACAAGTATATCTGTATCTATAGCCAAACTTTCCTCTTTCCTTCCTCTTATAATTAAAAAAAAGAAAAGCTGTCAGCCAACCAAAAGCCAGTCCTTCCTCACATATTCCAAAAGTTATTTCTTCTTCCTTCCCAGAGATCTCACTTTGGCCTCTGTATCTTCAACCTCTTCCGCATACCAATTGCTCCCCATCAATATACTGACATAATAAATTTGCTCTACTTAAAATAAAAACAACAATAAAAGCAGCCTCCTTCCCCTTTCACTCTCTTCATGCTTTCTCAAGACAGTCTCATCCACCCAGTTGAAATACCTACAACTTACAAGATTATAGCTCCAGCCCAGCCTCTCTTCCCACCTTGACTATCCTATTGTCAATGTCTGCTTGCACGTCCCACAAAATATCTCAAGCTTGTTCAAAATTGAACTTGTAATCTTTGTTCCACTATCATCCCTCCCATGTTCACTATCTCAGAAAATGATGCCACCTATTTATTCAAGTCAGAAGCCTGAAAAGTATTTTTGAGGCAGCCTTCTCTTTTCACCCTTCCACCTTCAGACACTCACCCACTGTTGTGCATTCTACCTTCTGAATATAGCTCCAATCAGTTCACTCTCTCCATCTCTACTGCTAAAAATGGAGCCCAAGCTACTGATATCGCCTGATCAGTATTTTTTCAACATATTGTGGAACAGATGTTGCGTGGAACCTCTTCGTGGCTTTGTTCATTGGCAGCTGGGCCCCAAACATGAGGACTTCAACATGTAAAGTACTCCTTATGGTAGAAACAGTAACAAATAATTGAAGGCCAGAGAACCCCTCCAGTTATTAAGTGATAACTAAACTGATTCTGTTACACATAAACATTGCCCTCATCCTTTTAAGGAAAAGACTAGGGAAGCAGGAGAGAAGAGAATCATTCAATAGATGGTGAACCTCTAGGGAAGCAGCATGGCTTGTCCCTCTTCTCTCTACCAGAGAAGAGAAGAGGACTCCTTTTCCCCCACGCTCCAAAGTAAAGCAATGGTGGGTCCAAGAAAATCGCTCACATTGGGGAGGTCTGCAAGAAGTGGAGTGTGTAAGTCTAAGTTCAGCAGCAGAAAAATAGAAAACAATCTAGTTAGTTTAACGAGGAAGAGTAGTTACAGGACAGTAAGTTTATAGAATCATCATTAGGGCTGATGAAAGAATGCTAGGGGATGCCCAGGAAGCCACACTGTAGAGCCAGACTGCCAATGTGCTGCTGCCCCTTCAATGAGCAAGAAGCTATGACTGGGAAGCCATGCTACAGCCGCCAACTCCATTAACACACTACCTTCTCCATGACCCGTTTAAGCTAAAACAAGGTCTGAGACTCTCCCTTTTCCATGAGACTCCATTCTAAACTTAGTTGAATAGTACACAGAGGATGAGCATATTTATGCTTTTGTTTATATGTATATACACACACACACACTTTCACACAGTATATATGTACATACACACATACATCAGGATATATATATACACACACACACACACACACACAAACATATATGAACAAAGTTCTGAAAAGTTATACAGTCGTCCCTTGGTATCTACAGGGGACTGATTCCAGAACCCCCGACAGGTAACAAAATACGTGGATGCTCAAGTCCTAATACTATGGCTAGTATTTGTATATAACCTACACACATCCTCCTGTATACTTTAAATCATCTCTAGATAACTTATAATACCTAACACAATGTAAATGCTATGTAAATAGTTGTAAATACAATGTAAATGCTATGTATATAGTTGTCAGTGTGCAGCATATTCAAGTTTTGCTTTTTGGAACTTTATGGAATTTTAAAAAATACTTTTGATCCATGGTTGGTTGAATCCACAGATGTGGAACCTGCAGATATGGAGGGCTGACTGTACTTAATGATTGTATACCTGAGACTAATGTCAACAAGATGATAGAATAGGAGGCCCCTGGCTCATATTGCCCAGCAGCAACCATCATTCAGCAGCCATCCACAGACAAAAGTGAACTCGTGGGAGTCTGGGGATCCAAGTAGGCAGCTGCAAAGTCCCAGTGGAGCCCAAGACTAGGGAGAGCCAATTTGAGAAGGCAGGTCCCTGCCCAGGTGGCAGGCTTGCCAACCATGGTCCCAACACCAACAACAGACCATCCCATAGTCCCAACAACAGACCATCCCATAGTCCCACCTTCCTGTGAACTTGGCTATGGCCCTGTTTGACCTTCATCCCACCACCAGCACCATCTGCCCAGTGGCCCAGGAGGAGCTACACCCACCCATGCCTCGGGTAACAGGCCCACCAACCTCAGTCCAACTGCAGATCTTGAAACATCCCTGTAGCTTGACTTCAGGAGCTGTCCTGCCCAGCAAGAGGCCTGGTAAGAGACATGCCTGTCCATGCTCCCAGACGCAGGACTGCAGACCTCAGTCCTGACCGTGGACCCTGAAACAGTCCTGTGACTCAGTTCCAGCCCCTCTCAGCTGTCATCTAAGGTCAGACTTGCCTACACAGGATCCCACCCAGTGGCCTGGTGGGTACCCTCCCAGGAACCTGGCTGGAGTCACACCTGTCTGCATACCCGGTAACAGGTCTGCCATGTACGGATCCAACCATGGACCTTGAAGCAGTCCCCTGTCCCAGCACCAGCCCTACCAACAAGGGCCCTAGAGGCAGAATCCACACACACCTGAGCAGCTGGTAACAGGACCCCCATCCACCAATGAACAGATAAAGAAGACATAATGCATAATGAAACATTATTCAGCTGTAAAAAAAAAAAAAGGAAAGCCTGTCATTTGTGACAACATGATTAAATCTGGAGAACATTTTGCTACGTGAAATAAGCCAGACACAGAAAAACAGATACTGCATGATCTCACTTATACATGGAATCTAAAATGTCGAATTCATAGAAGCAGACAGTCGAATGGTGGTTCCCAGGGGCTGGGGGATTAGGAAAATGGGTGATGTTTGTCAAAGCATCCAAACATTTAGTTATAAGATTACTAAGTTCTAGGGATCTAATGCAATCTCTTGGACAGTTTTAAAAGTATTGAAGACTAAGCACCATCTTTAGAGATTCTTTTGTACTTTGCCCTCACATAAGTATTTTTATCAGCTCTCAGGTGATCCTAATGTACGGCCAAGATTGAGAACCACTCTCCTAGAGGAAACAAATGTTTAATGGCATGCCCTATGACCAGCTATGTCTGAAAAGCAATTTAGAGCTCGGTCACTTTCCTGAATCAGTATAGACTCCATGCCGAGGAAATCTGCATTCAACAGTCAATCCATCTTCAAGGCAACAACTTGTGTTCTCCAAATAACTATCTAATTGAAAACAGCCACAAAATTGATGGAACTTGGTGGCATTCCAGTTCTACTGGAAATTACAGATGATAATAACATGGATAAATGCAGTCATACTTTTTTTAAATTCACTAAAAAGTACAAAAATAATGAACAAAAACAAATTTCAGTTCCAGACTCTCTTGGCAGCCCAAGATCAGTTGTCACATATCCTCTGCTATCTTTTTAATGTATCTAACTAAGTGACTGGGTGTCATCCCCTGAATTTTATTTCTTTAATTACCTACCCCAAGTGTCAATAAACATTTTTGATCCCCATTCTAAAAATGAATTTTACATCTAAGAATAAAATTACTGTCATCAAAACTTATCCTTGGGATACTTTTAAAAGACAAAAGACCAGATGTGTGATGTAAAGGGAAACTTGGAAATAAAAAAAGTCTAAGGAGGCTACAAAAGCAATCCAGTCATGAATCAGGGACATTGTTAAATGAAGCCCCTCTTATGATATCCAGTTACATCATCTTACAATTTTAAAAGTATCAGTGTCATCCATCATAATGAACAGTAAGAAAAACTTCTAGTTTAATGTATTAATAATTTAATCAATTGTACTTACCTTATGAAATGATAAAGTTATTTTCTAGACAAGACTGACATTCAACTAGTACACATTGCACTTATGGCACCAGTAATCTGGTGGCATTGACTCTGAAGGATTTTTTTCTGTGTCACATCAGTCAAACATTTTTATTCAACATGCGATCAGCGTTATGCAGGAAAAACGGCACTCCACAAAATAAAACAAAAATTGCTTTATATCTGTAGTGGGTTAAATGATGACCCCCAAAAGTCGATGTCCTCATCCCTAGAACCTGTGAATTTTACCTTATCTTGCAAAAGAATGAATGTTACTTTATATGGCAAGTGATGTGAATAAATTAAGGATCTGGAGAGGCTTATCCTGGATTAGCCAGATGGGCCCTAAATGTAATTACATGTATCCTTATAAGAGAGACAGTAGGAGTTTTGAGAGAAAACATGAACATAATGTGACCACAGAGGCAGAGAGACTGGAGTCATGTGGACACAGGACAAGGAATACCAGAAGCCACTAGAAGCTGGATGAGGCAAGGAATGGATTCTCACCTAGAGCCTTCAGAGGGAGCACAGCCCTGCTAACACCTTGATTATCGAACCCTGTCACAGCAACTACAGAAAACTAACACAGTAACATTTGCTAATTTGTGTGGCATAAATAATCCCATTTTGTCTGATTTTCAGCTACCAACATGTAGTCACTGATCAAAGTTGGGAAGGGATGCACACAGTTGGTCATCCTGAGCTGGTACAAGCCTGGTTTCACTATGCTGTTGGCCATGGATACAGATGCATTTTTTTCAATTCCCCTCTAATTTTTTACTTGCTTTCATTTCATTTCATTTCTTTCTGCCAGAGACAATGAAAGGAGGTATGCTGTGTACTCCCTTATGTCAAAGTCACCCAGAAAAAGTCAATATAATTGACTACAATTTTACTCTAATTAGTACATTAAAAGAAAGCTGGCATTTTCATAAAACTCAAACAAATGCACCCTACTGATGAATTTAAATGACATTATAATATAAAAAGTACAGTAAGCCCGCTACATACAAATGAGTTCCGTACTGAGAGCACGTTTGTAAGTCCGAGTTTTTCGTAAGGCCAACAAAGTTAGTCTAGGTACCCAACTAACACAATTGGCTATATAGTACTGTACTGTAATAGGTTTATAATACTTTTCACACAAATAATACATAAAACACAAACCCCCAAAATAAAGAAAACATTTTTAATCATACAGTACAGTACCTTGAAAAGTACAGTAGTATAGTACACTAGCTGGCATCCAGGGGCTGGCATCGAGTGAACAGCCAAGAAGAGTTACTGGCTGGAGGAGGGAGAGGAGGTGGGAGATGGTAGAGCTGAAGGATTATCAGCAATAGGAGATGGAGGGCAAGCTGCAATTTTACTCACACCTGATGTTGATAGAACACACATTCACATCTTTGAAAGTTTGCAACTTGAAGGTTCCTATGTAGGCAGCTTACTGTATAAGCTACAAAGTCACATGCACTAAAATTTGCCTCTGCTTAGTAACAGGCTACTGTCAGTGAATTGCTGAGTTTGTTTTTCTACCTGCATGGAAAGTGCTTTTCTAGTAGTAAGTGCTCAACAAAAGCTAGTTAGAATTATTTTCCTATCCTCGACATCAATGGTGAGAATGATAATAGCAGAAGTAATAGTAAACAAGTGGCAATGGTAATAATAGTTATAGTAGTTTAATAAAGATGGGATAGACACTTCTATTCATTTGCTGAGATAAAGGAAAAAAGTAAAGTTGGAGATCAAAGACCCTTTACTGGGGGCTGTGCAACAGCAACTCTCACGTGTAGGGGATCCAGAGTTTGGAAGAAAGAGAAAGGAGAGGTGAGCAAAGAGCAATGTGGCAATGGAAGACTTGCAGAGGAAGAGAAGAGAGATTCTAACAATTACCCTGGGGCTTTGTGGAGACAAATGTCTAAGAGAACTTGGAGGAGGCTGAGCCACACTCTCTGTTGTGCCACTCCTCCAGGGAAAGGAGTGGCAAGAGGTCCCACTGTCACTAAACTAACCAAACTGATGAGTTGGTGATGAGTGGACAGGCAGAAATAGCCTTCAAGGTAGTCAAGAATTATTTAGGTCATATACTGCTGCTTTCATTATTATCTGGGCTGGCAGAATTGATAAAGACTGGAGCAATTATTTGGGAACCTTATCAATGAAAACAACTATAATTCTGTGTTAGCTGGTGTTCAAAGCCTCTGCTTCCACTCTTTTACCCAGAAGGCAGGCAGGTGCAAACAATATTTGCAGGGCAGTAAGCTGCTGGTGGATAATGATGGCCTCAATTGTATTTGAGCATGTTTCAAGAACACAAACCTTTCAGTGTTCATTCTGATTTGTACTTCCTCCCCAAAGTGCATCATGCCAATCAAGTAATGTAAATTCGACACTCAAGTTTCAGAAATAAAATAGATAATGCTATATATCTAATCCCTGTCTTCACCTCCCACTCTTTGGTCCCCAGTATAAGAGACTATTCTTAGACATGGCTCTACAAACTGATGCCAAAGTCAAGTTTATTTAAGACCATAATTAGACTGTTCTCTGTAAAAGAATGGTAATAGGAAACATCATTCAGCATCTTTTTTGTGCATAAATACCATGCAGTTTTCACCTTCACTCTTATATCCATTCCCCATTTATGCTATTAATACTGCCAGGCAAAGATTTCTATACAAGATCAAGTGGGAAATATTTTAGAAATAGAAATTCCCATAACCATCCCCTATCTGTTACCAAACTGAACTTGGGTCCCCTCACCTGATGCACAGCAAAGCCAAACTACTGACACCTGGTTGTGGTGAAAAAAAGTACAGCATTTATTACAGGTACCAAGCAAGGAGAATGGGCAGCTTGTGCTCAAAACACTGAAATCTCCCGTGGCTTCCAGGGAAGGATTTTTAAAGAAAGTGTGAGGGAGAGGGTTACAGGGTACATGATCAGCTTGTGCACAATTCTCTGATTTGTTGATGGTGAGGTAACAGGGTGATGTTACAGGAATCTCAATCATCAACCTTATGGTTCCAACCAGCCTGAGTTCTACTTGCTGGTGGTCAGGATGCAGTTAACTTCCTCCACCTGGTGGGGGTTTTAGTATCTGCATAACAGCTCAAGGACATGGCTCAGGATATTATCTATGGCCCTTTAGGAGGAAATAAAAGTCCTTGACTTTGTTTTATGGCTGAACTATTATTAGTTTGTCTTGTTTGACTGCTTTCCTTTGTTTCTGCATTTTCTCACTTCTCTGATTAAATTTGCTCTTTGGAACTTGGGGAAGGCCTAGGAGGCTAAAGGTTTTCTGCAAAGAAGAGGCGAGGGATATGGCTTGGTGCAGGGGGAGGGTGTCTGTCCCTGGGAAGACTCTGCTGGTCCTCTCAGTTTTACTACTGAATCAGTCTCAGGGAATAGTTTTTAAATTTTCCCAGGTGATTCTGAACCTCACACAGATTTGGGAACCACATGTCATACACTGTGGCAACTTTCCCTCCAGGAGCACCTTCCAGGTGTCCACACAAGTATAATGGAGGACCATCAAGAGATTCCAGATCTCATTTAGATAGAACTTCTACTCTCAACACATACTGTACCCATTCTTCTTCATCCTGCCTATGTCCGCTTTGCTTAGGGCTGCCTGAGACTTTATTGTAATGATCCCACAACTGCCTGAACAGATTATAGGAAGGAGGATGCAGGAACAACAGAACATACATCCACAAGGAGTATCAAAAACAAACAGAAGGGCTTCCCTGGTGGCGCAGTGGTTGAGAGTCCGCCTGCCGATGCAGGGGACACAGGTTCGTGCCCCGGTCCGGGAGGATCCCACGTGCCACAGAGTGGCTGGGCCCGTGAGCCATGGCCGCTGAGCCTGCGTGTCCGGAGCCTGTGCTCCACAACGGGAGAGGCCACAACAGTGAGAGGCCCGCGTACCGAAAAAAAACAACAACAAACAAACAGAAAAATAGAAACATTTTTTATCATGTGGATCAGGTACTTTGCAAATATATTCTATTTAATCCTCACAACAATAAAGAGGTCACCTATTATCATCCACCTGATTAAACTCTGGGGCAAGAGATATTCAATACATCACAGAGTTAAACAGCTATTTGAGTTGTAAAACTAGAAAACAGACCCAGGCAGTCTGAATTCGCATGCTTAACCACAAAGCTCTAGCTCCACAAAACAGGACATTTTGTGTTTGATGTGAGCTGGAGGAACAAAGAGAGTCACCATGTTTCCCATGAAGCATGCAGAAGCAGAAGGACTGGGGCTGGGGCATCTTCAAAAATCGTGGAAACAGGATGCGGGAGGGAGTATCAGACCCCCTAATGAGCCCCTCTTCCAAATCTCAGTCTGGCAAGTGGCAGTGCAGATCTGCTGCCATTTGTCAAGGACATTTTTTAAAAACCCTAGAATATGGAATGACCTCTGGTGCCATAAGACTAATGTACAACAGGACGCTTCCAGTGTCTCTGTTTCCAGGGAATCACTGCAAGTGGATGGACCTGAGTAGCAATAAATACCAGCCAACCCTCAGCAGATGTGATTTCAGAGCCTTCTCTCTGAAGACACTGTGTGCCTGTTGAGAGCGCTCTGCTGCTTCTCTCGAGCCCTCTTACCACTGAAAGGACAGTAAGCAACATAATAATTCATTACAAGCAGATACCTGAGGAAGACACTCAAGTGATTCTTTAGGCTCGGTAGGAGGGAATGGATTTATCTAGGAAGATAAAGTGATTCTATTTGAAAAATGTGTGTCAGACCAGTCCTAATTAGGGATTGGGTAAAAATTCAACTGACTAAAGGACTTGTGAAAATATGACATTGAAGATGTGATGGTTTATTAAATTGAAATACACTATATTTGTGCTGCTTTTTATGTGCTGTAACTCCTTTCCTTCTATGTTCAAACACTAGTGTTAAAACAAATCTTCACTAGAATTTCTGTAGCCCTTGTGCCAGAAATACTTATCTCACAAAAGGCCTGGGTTATTCATGGACATCATGATTCTTTTTATTACCACTTCCATTCCAAAACACAGGAAAATTCCTTATTAAACATCACAGGACGCAGATACCCTTTCCTTGGAACGCAAAGCACAGAGTAGCAGAGGAGAGCTTCATGAGAGGGGACGGAAAGGGGAAAACTTTCTGTAACTTTCCCTAATGAACTGCAATATCTGAAAGGCAGACAGGTGCACCACATTACCAGATGAAAATGGTAGTTAATCATCAATACACCTGATGCAAAATACTATTTTTGCCATTTTTACAGTGTCACAGTCCAGTCCACGGAGAATCATGCTCCACAGTCTCAATTAACAAGTAAAAAGCTTTTCTTACCGATATCTTTTATAACTCCAATACATAATTATGCTAAAATTACCCCCTTTCCATCAAAAATGAGGAAGAGAACAAAAAATTGAAAGGGAACAGAGTACCTTATCCTGCCACACAACAGAGTAAAGTAGCAGCAACCTATAGTCTCACAAGGTGTCACAGCCCTTCAATTGTTCAAGTATTACCAAATGTCCCTTGATGAGGAATTTTCTTCTGGACCCAAGTCCCTCACAACCAAAATGTCTGCTGCACCACCCTCTGCAGATCAGGTCACCACTCAGCTTGTCGGGGTTTGGGTCCAGCCATTATTCTATGTTGACAGGACCAGGAATCTCCCACTCCCTCTGGTCTTTCAGTAATAACCTCTGCCCTTTCCAATAGGCATGATGAGGTCAGAAATGCCACCCTCTTTAGGACAACTTAGCTGTTTAAGGTTGAGCTGCACATGATTGACAGAAGCCCATGGAAGATGGGGTCTCCTTGACTGCTTGCTGAGGCTTTCCCCTGTCGTGGCTCTCCCCCCTGAGCCCCCCAAAAATGAGGATGAGCTGAAGAATCATGGCCCAAATTTCATTCCAGCTCAAGGGGCAAATTCCTAACCTCCAGCTGCTGGCTGGCAGCCCATGTATTCTTTGGTTTAAGCTCATTACCACAAGATAGGCATAACTAAATGACTTAGGGCTTCCTGACACGACCTCCAGGTGATGATTGGCTGCTGAGATGGAGGGTGTGTTGGGGGAAGGAAGCTGTCTTCAAACTTCAAAGGTTAGACCCTAGAATCTTTGTTTTACCTAAATAGATCCAAGTTAATAACTAGTTCCAACAGGAATCCAGATGTCATTTCTTTTTATGATGAGCAATGGTTCATTATTTTAGCCAAAAATATTCTCTATAATAAACCAAATTATTTATTTAAACAAAATACTATACTAATAATAAGAATGTGGAGCAGTTGTTCCTCAAATTTCTATATTTCCAAAGGTTTATACTATATCATTTCCTGGGAAAATAGTCGTTCTCTTTAAAATGTACTCCCTCTCTCTTTGTTTCTCTATCCTTGAGGAAAAATAAGCTTGAGTGCAATTAATCACAAGAATTTAGCAGGTCCCCAGTTTAGTTATAAATACTACCTTACCAAAATCACTGGCTGGGAAAACTGACAGCATTTTGAATGCATGTATCAAAGTTTATTTTGTTCTTGGCACCTTGTGTAGAATACACAAGAATGTATTCTAATAAGTCAAAACATAATATTAAAAACTTAGTGCTTACATTTCCTTATTTTGCAAGTTGATAAAACAAAGCAAACTAAATTTAAGCCCTACTTTAGCACACTCTATATCATGAAGCCTTTTCCTGATTTCTTCTCCACCCTGGCAAAATACTCATGAGTATACGTTCAAACAAGTCTAATTAAATTGCTTGACCTTTATTTGCTTTTAAAGACAAAAAAGTATCTGGTTTTTTAGTACTTGACAGTCCTCCCTTCTGATTTCAATGCTCTTAGGTATATTTCTCAACAAAAAATACTTTTTATTCCACTTTCTCATCAGTTTTTCTGCTTTTCTTCAGGCTGTTACTTTTCTTGGTTCACACCAAGAATTTAATTGTTAGTAGAAGATGCACCAAAGGCTAATTACAACAACTTTGCTGGTGAAGGCTAGCCAGTTCATCGCACCTTGCCTACTGGGAGGTTATGTAGACATACCTCAAAATCTGACTCATCTTTGATGCTTTCCTGACTTTTTTTTAATGAATCATGGCACACCATTTCCTCACCTATGCTCTCTTTCTTATGTAGTTGCATAACTGGACAAACTACCCTTACCCAAGCCTGGGAGACACAAATGGGGTTAATTAACATCAATAAATAGTTCTCAAAAGCAAAATATCAGGTTTCCTTTCACCACTCTAAAATGGTACTTATTAGTAGAGTGACCAACCTTCCCAGTTTGCCTGTAACTGTCCCAATTTTAGCACTGAAATGTCCTTGTTCTGATTAATCCTTCAGTCCAGGGCAACCTGCAACACAAATGAATAGATGTTCTAAACTTGGTAACAACGTGACATGAGAAAATGTCTACTTAACAGTGTTTTCTTGGATCCATGACTTTGTCATAAGCTTGGAATAATCTAAAATCCATAACAAACTATCTATGCTTTATCTCCCAACACCAAACCTAACTTGTCTCATATAGAAAGTATTAGGCCTTATCAAAAGTACTTATATCTGCTTAAAAAGTGAATCCCCAAACCTGAAACACAGGGATCTTAACTCTGGATTTGCCTCCACTTCAGAAAGCAAAGAGTTACTTGACTGTAATCACTTTTTGTGGATTATTACTACATAATGGTAAATTCCTTGAAAAGTAGGGATCATTTTTATTTCAATATGAAATATTTCAAACATACAGACAATAATAATCACCTGTGTACCCACAACTTATGTTTTTAAAATATTACATTAATGATATTAACATTTAATTATATATAACTACAACCTTTATTTCAGATCTTTTTAAAATACTTAATATTACAAATATGGCTATAGTTAGTCCACTTTCCTCATTTCGTTTCCCTCCTCTTTCTAAGAATAAGGACAGGTCTGAAGTCAATGTCTGCTTCTCTTGTATGTTTTAGATTTTTGCCACACATGCATACACTTGTCACAATAAGTGACATGTTCTCTTATGTCTTATACTTTATTGTACCCTCATGTCTTACTCATAGTAACTCTGAAAATTCTTTAGTCAAATTGAATTGAATTCACTACCTAAATCTATGAGAGGGAAAAACAATACATTCCCTACTCTCAACAGGTCAAGCTAAAATTTAAATAGTCTAAGAATAAAATATTAAACTGAAATCAAGAAAATTACTTTCTAAATAGTCTTGCTTAGATGTTAGTCCCATATTCCTTCAAGTTACTCAGAAACAAAATGGTTTTGTACTATTTCCATAGAGTTTCCATTCTCTTATCATACTATAATCCTCACTTTCTCTAACTCCGTAAAAATTCTGCCTACCTCCATATAAAGAGTAATTTACATATTTAAATTTTGATAAACATCTCCTCCTAAACAAAAATCACCATCATGAGTTCCACATTAATATTAATACTTTCCAAAGTCAGAATATAATTCAATTAAAAAATGCATGCTCTTCTACTTATCATTGCTTTTTTCCAAAACCATATTATCTGTCAGCATTAGTGACACCTACCACCCAAATTTTGCCCAGGTTCTATAAATTTATCTAGTGAATGTAACAAATGAATGCACAACAAATAATCTGTAAAGGGGGGAAAAAAGGAAAATGCTTTGTCTTAATTGATTGAGCACAACTTTGTCTAACACAATGATGATTTATGGTTCTGCCAATCCATTCTTATACCTTTCAGGGAAACTACAATAAAAGTTTCAAAGACCTTTTACAATTTGCACCCTAGCAAAAACCAGTTCACACTGTAAATGTTGCCTCATGACCTGGAGCTTCAAAATGTGGTCCATTGACCAGGAACATTGGTGTCACCTGGTACTTGTTAGAAAGGCAGAATCTGGGTCCCACCCCAGACCCCTCCTGGATCAGAATCTACATTTTGTTGTTGTTTTTTTACATCTTTATTGGAGTATAATTGCTTTACAATGGTGTGTTAGTTTCTGCTTTATAACAAAGTGAATCAGTTATACATATACATATGTTCCCATATCTCTTCCCTCTTGCGTCTCCCTCCCTCCCACCCTCCCTATCCCACCCCTCTAGGTGGTCACAAAGCACTGAGCTGATCTCCCTATGCTATGCGGCTGCTTCCCACTAGCTATCTATCTTATGCTTGGTAGTGTATATACGCCCATGCCTCTCTCTTGCTTTGTTCCAGCTTACCCTTCGCCCGCCCCATATCCTCAAGTCCATTCTCTAGTAGGTCTGTGTCTTTATTCCTGTCTTACCCCTAGGTTCCTCATGACATTTTTTTTTCTTAAATTCCATATATATGTGTTAGCATACAGTATTTGTCTTTCTCTTTCTGACTTACTTCACTCTGTATGACAGACTCTAGGTCTATCCAGAATCTACATCTTAATCGTACAACTTAATATTGTAGCTTCTTGGTCCATGTGCGTGTAAGTTGTACCTCCATCCAAATTAGTTGAAGTGTCTTTTACAAAAGCAGACACAAAGCCTTGTGCTTATGTGTGGCTGGTCTGTATAGTATGCCTAACAGCGTTTAACAAACAGTGGTGTTGCATTAAGAATCAAGTCAATAGTCAAATTTGATTTTGAAACAGACACTCCATGCTCTTCTCCCTCACATTATTTCAACAGTCACTTAAGATAAAATGAATGATGATAGAGTAATCACTATATGGAAAAATATTAATAATATTAATGTTCTGTTTTCTGTCTCAAATGGACAGATACTGTTTTTGTCCTAAAGGATATAAAATAGCAGGGAAATCATCTAAATATTTATCAATTATATTTGCTAGCTAGACTAGACAGTATGGTGGTTAAGAGCAAACTTACCAGCTGCATAAATTTTCTGTACTTCAGTTTCCTCCTGTGTAAGGTAATACTTATGTCATAGGGTATAGATAAGTTAACATTTGTGAAGTCTGGTGTGCAGTAAGCCTTAGCCACTATTATTATTTTACACCAAATATTTAACTTTCAGAGAAAGATCTTTCCTAGTTCTCTCTAAAGAAGGTTTTTCTCTCACTTTTATGGCTCTTCTTCTTCTTCCACCCACCACCCATCTCACTTAATCTCCCATTTTTTTATTTACTTAAAGTGTGTCAAAACTGTGCCGTAGTTTTCTCCTGAGTTTCAGTTAATGCTTCTCTCCTGCACCTACAAGCAGGAAAATATAAAATCTACCTAACCAGATATGGCATCTCTCCCTTACCAATGCCTCATCCCCCAACTGCCTCCCAATGTTTCCATCTGGATGCTAGCAATGGCTCTAATTTTGGAGCTTTTATCTAGCAAGAATTAGCTCCTTTAATCCTTAAAGCTGTTCTGGAGTAATTGTTACTCACTCTTTTAACTGAGGGTCAGAGAGGTTAATGACTTAATTGAAAGTCATCACTTAACAGTAGAATCGAACTGGAAATAAAACACAAACCTATGCTCTTAACAGCACATTAGACTGTCTCAAAGCCATGAAAAATCATCACATTAGAAGTGAAAATTACCATCCCTGCCACCAGCTTCTCCACTGCCATTAGTATTATCACCATTTTCCTTAAGTTACTTCGCATGCTTTCTTTCTTACTTGCATTACATATTTCATCATATATTAAATACTGAAGTATTTTGACCTGCTATGCCTCCCAGACTCAGTGCTCGCCCGCCATCAGCACTCTGGGATGAGCCTCCCTCACTTATGACATGGATTCTGAAAGCAATGTCTGAACAGCTCCTTTTACCTCCAGTCTTCATGCAGCAAACCAGGCTTCCCCGGGCTGTGTATTATTTTAAATGTAACTAAAGAATATACACTACCTATTTTCCTATTTCGTCAAAGTCCATTAGTCAGTAGTATTACCACTCTGGTATTTTTTCATGCCTTATATTCCCAAGTTATTTGAAATTCCCCTACAGTGGAGGTGATTGGTCATTCAATAAAACCTCAGGAAGATGCAGACAGCACAAGGGAATGCAAGGGAATGACACCCAGGAAAGATCTTGGAATCCAAGGACCTTGGCCCAGATGCACATTTAGGTCTCCATCTGGATATCAACATGAAAACTGATCTCTCTTTACAGGAAAGAGGAAGTCAAAATAGATTCCAAAACCTCTACCTGCACAGATATTTGAAACTTCAGGAAGAGAAGAAGAAAAGGGCAATAACTCTTTGAATAAATAGAAAGATGGTGTCCTAGGTATCATCATTTGGGTTTCTCTAGAAGTGGAGTTTGAGACAAGAACTTAGCCTCAAGCATTTACTTGGGGAGTGGCCTGAGGAAGTAGTGCTGAGGGAGTCGGGAGAGTGACAGAGAAGGAGGAAAAGCCAATATAAAGGTGTGTGATCAAGGTGTGCTGTGGCAAAGGGCTTGCTTCCACAAGACCTCAGAGAAGCACACAGAATGCTTCCCACATTCTCTACCTGAGGACAGGAGGCCAAGCATCTGTCCATTGGTGCTCACTCCCCATTGGCCCAGAGTTGCCCTGACTTCTCTACTATTCGAAGTCCCACTTGCAGGCAAGAGCTAACCTGCCTCCCTTAGTTTGGAGAAAGCTCTGAGGCAAAGAAACAAGAATCTTGACTAATTTGATTACATCAAACATGTTATAATATACCCATATCCCACATAAAATGGTACTGTGTGCCTTAAAATGGGAAGAGATTTTTATAATTTTGTTTTTAAAAGTACTATTTTAATATTGGAATTTTTGTTTCATATTTTTAACTGATTTTCTTTCTAAGTCAAATATTTTTTAAGGTTTCAAATATTTTAACCAAATGGATAAAACAGCCCTGAAACCACCTCCAAAACTGCTCAATAAGAACAAGTAGCTACAAGAACTCTACTCCAAACCCTATGCTTTAAACTGTTGTGGATAGATACTGAGAACTCAAATTCTCTGAAATAGGTATTACAAACCCTAATGCCAGGCAGTAACCATTCCCAGTGCAAACAGGCGTGGAACAAGGACTGTGCAGCACAAAGAAGAAAATCATCAGAGAAATAGAAAACAAAAGCAGAATAGAATAGAGAACCGACCAGGAAAGAGAGATTCTTATCAATTTCACCTGGTAAAGACTTATCAATTTCCCAATAAAATGAAAGTATAAATGAATATCAGAATCATAAAAGATTGATGTAGTCATCATAGTCCATTTAGCCATCCCATTAACTGTTCAAAATTATGACTCAAAAATAAGGATTTATATTTTCAAATTAATCTTCAGGCTTTCTTTATAAAATACAAATCAGGAGTCTTTCTGGGCACTGATGAAACAAATTGACAATTGTAAAGGTGTGTTCTCCAGAGTAAATGAAGGCAAGAAACACTCTACAAAATACTGCCTTAGCAAAGCTCCTTTTGTCTGCTTCTATTTCTTAATATACTCAGACTGAGGGCCTTATACTGTCTTTCCTCCATTCGCCAGTTCAGAGGCATCCTTGAGGGTGTTCTCACTCTCCACCATCCCCAATAGACCTTGAGAGAATCATTAACCATCTTTACATCAATGAATCCATCTTCCATGGTACACAACCAGGACCCTACTACACAGAAGTGCCTGTGTGAAAAGAAACTCAGTTGCAAAAAACATGTCCGCAATCCAAAAATCTGCCCATGAGGTTTTCATTAAAGTTCATATTTAAAGGTGCTCTTTATTTCATCTCTCTTGGGACTCTTGACCATTAGAGAGATAGCCTTTCATTCAAAACAATAAGTCTGTTAAAGTGGAAATTCTTTATAAAAATCACTGTATACATATAAATATACACTCACCAGTCTTTTGACATTAGGCCAAGCTTATTGTTTTCACACCAGTAACACATAGTCTACCATGTCAAGCTTCATTAAAAAAAAAAAAATAGTAGTGAAAACTTAAAGATGGAGATGAAACAATCTGAGGACAGAATATATTTTTTCTCCTAAACGTATTGCAGTTTTTTTTTCAGTGATATCTATTTGAATGCAGTTGAAGACTGGGAGATAACAGGGTCCTAAATTTTTGCCCAGGCCCAGTTCTCTTCTATTTCTGCCAATTCAGTATCCTCTGCTTTCTCAAAACTCAGTCTAAAACTCACTTTCTCAAGTGTTTTCACAGACCTCTCCTTGCACTCTTTTGCTCTGAATTTCATTGGCCTGTGACTTTATATGTTCCTGCTTTCTGATTATATGCTTTGTTTTCTAGTCATCAGGTTCTGCAGGATAGTAATGTACATACACCACCAGGGTGTGGTATTTTTCAAACTGCTGGTCATGGTGCCCATTGTGAAGAATGATACTGATATAGTGGATCCAGCCAAGATTTTTTTTTTTAATTAAATAAAATAGGAAATACCAGAGTGCAAAACAAGTAGTAAGTATATAAATTATTTCATGGAACTTTTTTTATTGACATAGTTTCAGGTGTACAACATAATGATTCCATATCTGTGTATATTTCAAAATGATCACTATAAATCTAGTTAATATCCATCACCACATACAGATAAAAATTTTTGTTTCTCATGATGAGAATTTTTAATATCTACTCTTTTAGCTACTTTCACATATACAATACATTGTTACTAACTATAGCCTTTTATAGAAATTTTTTATTTTTATACGTCTGTGTATGATTGTGTGAACTGGATCACACATACAAAGTAATTCTTACTGTGGGTTACAGTTAGAAAAATTTAAAAGCCGCTGATTTAAGCCAGTACTGCTCAAATAGTTATTAGCCAGCAAGTATTTGTTGGTAGCTTTAAAGAAAAATCATTACTCAATATAAAATTTTAATACCTTCATCAGAACGGTCTATAAAATATTAACATATGCAGAAATAGTTATCAATACTTATTTGTGCTAACCACTGCAGGTACAAGAAAGAAAAACAGTTCTTTTCTTCAAGGAGTCTAAAAAGTAGTAGAGAAAACAAGTAAAGCAGAAATGTTAATTCAGTACATTAGGACATAAAATCAGAAAGCATGAGAGCACAAAGAAAGTATTCCTAACTCTGTCTCCCAGGAATGGGTTTTTCATTGCCCTAAACCTTTAGAAAATTCTGATCTCTAAAAGGGTCAGAATTTTAGCCAAGAGGATACCTCTGGAGAAAGGTATTCAGCCAACATTCCATGTGATTAGCATCATGTCAGGCTACACAGTGGAAACTCAGCTGGACTAACTAGATTTTCAACCAGGTTTTTAATTCTATTTTTTGACAAGTAAAAGTTGTATATATATATTTAGGTATAAACTTGATATTTTGATATATTTATACATTGTGAAATAATTATCACAAACTAATTAACAGATCTATCTCCTCACATGGTTACTATTTTCTTTCTTCTTTGCTTTTTCTGTGATGAGAACACTTAAGGTCTACCCTCTTAAGAAATTTCAAGTACAATCAGCCCTCCAAATCTGAGGGTTTCATATCTGTGACTCAACCAACTACAGATCAAAAATACTAAAAAAAAAAAGAAACTAGAAATTTCCAAAATATTTACATTTTATTTACAACTATTTACATAGCATTTACATTGTATTAGTTATTATAAGTACTCTAGAGATGATTTAAAGTATCCAAGAGGAGGTGCCTAGGTTATACACAAATACAGTTGATCCTTGAACGATGAGGGGGTTAGGGGATACTGAATACCCCCACACGTATACAGTCAAAAATCTGTGTATAACTTTATAATTGGTTCTCCATATCCATGATTCCAATCCACAGACTCAACCAACTGCGGATTACGTAGTATCATTGTACATATTTGTTGAAAAAAATCCACACATATGTGGGCCTGCGTAGTTCAGACCCATGTTGTCCAGAGGTCAGCTGTACTATGCCATTTTATAAAAGGGACTTGAGCATCCACAGATTTTGGTATCTGCTGGGGATCCTGAAACCAATTCCCCATGAATACTAAGGGATGACTATATACAATATAGTACTGTTAATCACAGTCATATTGATACATTAGAGCTCCAGAACTTATTCATCTTGCATAACTGAAACTTGGTACCCTTTGATCAACATCTCCCCACTTCCCCCTCCCTCCAGCCCCTGACAACCTCCATTCTAGTCTCTGCTTTTATGAGTTTGGCTATTTTAGATTCCACACATAAGTGAGATCATGCAGCATTTATCTTTCTGGGTCTGGCTTATTTCACTTAGCATAATGTTTTCCAGGTTCATCCAAGTTGTCTCAAATGTCAGGATTTCATTGTTTTTAAGGCTGAATAATATTCCATTCTGTATATGTATGTTTCCATTCATTCATGGACAGTTAGATTGTTTTCATATCTTGGCTATTGTGAATAATGCTGCAATAAACATGGGGGTACAGATATCTCTCCAAGTTCCTGATTTCATTTCCTTTTGATATATAACTGGAAGTGAGATTGCTAGATCAGGTGGGAGTTTTAGTTTTTTATTTTTTGAAGATCTCCATACTGTTTTCCATAATAGTTTTACCAATTTACATTCTCACCAACAGTACACAGGATTTCCTATTTTCCACATTCTCACAAATACTTGTAATCTCTTGTCTTTTTGACAGTAGCCAGTCTAACAGATATGAGGTGATATTGTGGTTTTAATTTATGTTTCCCTGGTGATTAGTGATGTTGAGCACTTTTTCATATACCTGTTGGCCGTTTGTATATCTCCTTTTGAAAATGTATATTCAGGTTCTTTGTCCATTTTTCAATCAGTTTATTTAGGGTGGTTTTGGGGTTTTTTTGGTTTTGGTTTTGTTTGTTGTTTTCTATTGAGTTGTATGAACTCATATTTTTTGGATATTAACTTCTTTTCAGATATATGGTTTGCAAATATTTTCTTCCATTCCATAGGTTGCCTTTTCACTCTGTTGCTTGTTGATTGTTCCCTTTGCAGTGAAGAAGCTTATTAGTTTGATGCAATCCCATTTGTTTATTTTTGCTTTTGTTGCCTGTGCTTTTGTTGTCGTATTCAAAAAAATCATTGCCCTGACCAATGCCAAGATGTTTAAATTCTCCAGAGGGAGATGAACAAGAATCAATAAATATAATAAATAAGAAAAATATACCACATGTTGGAAATTAATAACAATGGAAAGAAAAAGGAAAGCTAAGTAAGAGTGATCAGGAGGGCCAGGAACTTTAAATAGCCTGGCCAAAGTAATCCTCATTGATATGTAGACATTTGAGAAAACACTTGAAAAAGATGAAAAAAAAAAAAAAGAGAGATGATATAGAGTTTTGATGTGATAGCCAGAGACTAATGGATAAATAATTTAGAAAAAGTATAAATTTCTCTTTTGAGAGTGTTATTGACATTTAAGTCTATCCTAAATGTAATATATCTAAGAAAAGAGAAAATAAATAAACTCTGGTATACGTTATTCAAAATAATTTTGATTGCAAAAATTTTTTTTATAGATTTCTTTTTATTTTTTAATGATTGATCAGATGGAATAGAGAATTAAGCTTTAGAATCCCAGCTGGTGAGAACCCTGGAATATACAAAATACAGAAAGGTGGTTTTAGGATTTTGTGGTTGAAATTTGAACTCTTGTGATTTTTCTTGTATAAATTAAAATATTATTGATCCTGGTGGCTCAACCCCAGCCTCAGTTTCCTAGATAATACATGTTCATAATAGCATTTTAACTTGCTGAATCTTTGGATAGATGCTACTATGATCCTACTGAAATACTGTTTTACCAACTAATATTTTCAGGATGTTTTGAGACTAGCAAAATTTTGAGAGAATGAACCATAAATTTTAATGTTTAGTATTATATACTCTATAGTTCTTTGACATAGTAGGACATTGATAAATATTTTGACTGACATTTGCAAATATAGAGAGAAGCAAATATGCACATGTTTTTTGCTTTTTTATTTCATTTGAGAAAGTTGCAGATGCAGTTAGAAATTCTTATTTATATAGAGCTAATAATCATTACAGTGGTTTTTATATTGAACCAAAACTCCTTGTAAATTCTGTTGACCTAATTATGCCCTCCATTGTGAAAAAAAGCAATAAGTGCAACTATTTTACCTTTTATTGAGGATGATCTATGAAAGCTTTACATATGTTATTTCATTAAATCACCTCATCTCATAATGATTCCCATTTACACACAGGGATGTTGAACGTCAGAAAGGAGGTAACTTTGCCAGGACTGCACAGCCACTTGGTGCTGGATATAAACTCCTGTAAGTCCGAGTCCACCACTGGTGCCCCTGCTCCTCTCTCTAGGGTGGGTCTCTTCTTCCTGATTAAAGCCTCACAAATAGTTGAAATTGTGATTTTCTCTTCCCCAATTGGTCTATAACCTCTTCCCTTCACAGTTCCCACTACTTCCCATTTCTTTGCACACACTGTGGTTCCTTTAATCTTATTGTCTCCTCCATACCTGACAAACTGTCCATGTCTGCTGAAACGGATTCCCACTGTAAAGGATTTTGAACTAAGTACACTTGACATATTGAATGAAGTCAAATAGTGAACACACTCATAGGTCAAGCCTCCAATCTATAAGAGTTTAGTCTTTAGGATCCTCTTTACTTGGGAGATTTCTGAAAGGTCCCACATTACCATTGTTTGTCTTCCATCTCCAGCTTTCTTCCTGATGACAAAATCAACAGACAACACAGAGCAGGAGACTGGGTCCTCTCCCTTGTCATCTTCCAGACTCTTCAGTGTCTCATACTCTAGGTAAAGCTATGGCCAAAAATAAACCATTTTTTAAAATAAGACTATAACATTAGAAATCAGTCTTTTGAAATCCCTCTTCTTCCTTTATTTTACTACCTAATACAGCAGTATCAGCATCATTTTTGCTTCCTCTGGCAACTGAAGAACCACTTTTCCACCCCCTGAGTGGAGTGTAGACTGACTGCAGCATTACGAGTGCCTTCCCAAGGACATCGTGTGCTAGTTTGTCATCGCCTGCCTGAAAGGTACAAGGCATCCTTCCTGCCTTTCTCAGATTCTTCAATGTGTCAAGTGTACAAAATCGAAAGAATAACTTCATATTAAGTTAATATAGGAGAGATGGAAAACATGCTATGACAAAAATTCCTGTTGAATAAATTCTAACACCCATCTAAATACTTGTTCTCATACAATTAATCTCCCTATCTTAAAATTAAAATAAAGTTTTGTTCATTAAAATCCCACACAGAACATTGTAATGGTTTAAATACTGCAGTGTCTCATTTTATCCCATAAACCTTTACATTTGAATAGTTCTTTACAGATTATAAAGCACCTTTAGATCCATGTTATGTACTCTGAGAGCTAGAAGGGAATCTTAAAATTACTAAAACAATCCCATAATTTCCTCTGATTCTCACAGCAGTTCTATGAAGTATTTATCCAAGTGTTGAGTTGATACTGAGTCTGAGTCTCAACTGATGGTTGAGACTGAGCCCAGAGACTTTTACATACTTTTCTAGATCTCAGAGTTAAAAAGTGGGACCTGACCTCCAAATCACAGCTCAGTGCTTCTTCTAAAGTATCATGCTGTCACTCCACTAACTGACGCCTACTAAGGAATTTGTTATTTAGCTAAACGAATTTTCTAGAAAGCTAGAGCTTTATCCCATTAAGTGGTTAGGTATTCATCGTCATTGTAAATAGTCATTATTATTTTCCTTAAACATTACACTTGTATATACCTGCAGAAAATAACTCTGTGCTCTCCTTTAAAGGAAGGCTTTGTTCTATCTTGTTCCAAAATCCAACAGCAAATGATTATAGGAATACAGCAACAAAATGTGACAGAAAATGTTGAAACTGAAAATTAAACTTTTTTTTTTAGATTTAGAAAGACTTGGATTAAAGACTCTTCTTTGGGTGAAGGAGGTCAAAAGTTACAAATTTCCACTTATAAAATAAATAAGTCCTGGGGATGTAATGTACAGCATAGTGACTATGGTTAATAATCCTGGGACTTCCCTGGTGGTGCAGTGGTTTGGAATCCACCTGCCAATGCAGGGGACATGAGTTCGAGCCCTGGTCCGGGAAGATCCCATGTGCCACGGAGCAACTAAGCCTGTGTGTCACGGCTGCTGGGCCTGTGCTCTGGAGCCCGCGAGCCACAATGAGAAACCCGCACACCACAATGAAAAGTAGCCCTCGTTTGCCACAACTAGAGAAAGCCTGCAAGCAGCAACAAAGACCCAACACAGCCAAAAATAAATAAATAAATGAATAAATAAATTTATTAAAAAAATAATAATCCTGTATACCAAAAAAGCATGCAGATGGCCAACAGGCCATGAAAAATTGTTCAACATTGCTAATTTTTAGAGAAATGCAAATCAAAACCACAATGAGGTATCTCCTCACTCTGATCAGAATGGTCATCATCAAAAAGTCTACAAATAATAAATATTAGAGAGGATGTGGAGGAAAAAGTACCCTCCTACACTGTTGATGGGAATGTAAATTGGTACAGCCACTATGGAGAACAGTATGGAGGTTCCACAAGATTCGTCCTTCTTGGTTTCCTTTATCCTGCCCGCCCCTCTGTAAATATTTCCTTCATAAAAAATGTCTTCAAAAATCCTAGCTAAGCGTGCTATCTGTTTCCTGTCAGGACTTGGATTGATTACACTGATCAATAAATACTGAGTATTTTTTTTTTAACATTGCTGTATGATCCAGCAATCCCACTCCTGGGCATATATCTGGAGAAAACTCTAACTTGAAAAGATAGATGCACTCCAATGTTCATAGCCGCAGTACTTACAATAGCCAAGACATGGAAGCAACTTAAATGTTCATAGAAAGATGAATGGATAAATAAGATGTGATATATATATATATATATATATATATATATATATATATATATATGTAGTGGAATATTACTCAGCTATCAAAAAGAATGATATAGTGCCGTGTGCAGCACCATAAATGGACCTAGAGACTGTCATATTAAGTGAAGTAAGTCAGATGGAAAGACAAATGTCACCTGATAATACTTATATGTGGAATCTTAAAAAATGATACAAATGACACAGACCAACATGCTGTACTCCTAGGGACCCCTTCAGAGGGTGATAGAATGAAAAGAGATTGACGACCAGGAGCCACTGAGAAGCGAAGGCTCTCCCTCCTCTATTATGCTGATTAAGGAGCATAAAATTAGTGACCAAGACTAAGGAAATAAAATCACTTGGTCCTGCACACAGCTACTCCTGGATCCCTCATTCCTAACAACTCCTCAGCACAGGGTGTTTCATACTCCAAAGTTGTACTCAAGTACAGTATTTGTTTAATAAATGTCAGTTCATTAGACTTTGGTTAATCATAAAGATAGATATTAAAATAGCTTTCTAAACCTAGATAAAATCTATCTCTAACAGAGATTGGTATTGTGGGTGAAAGACATGATAACAACCTAAAAGAAGTATCTTTAAATTGAGGCACATAACTGTTCCACCCACCTTTCCTCCTTACTGCCAGCTGGAAAAATCACGTGATGCATGGAGCTCAAGCAGCCTCATTGGACCACGAGACGAGGGTCATGCTCAGGGAAGTGAAAAAAAAGCTACAAAGAGGCTAGGTCCCTGCCAACTTTATGGAACTCTCATGTTTACTCTTTACTCCCCAAATTCCATACTTATGTGGAAGAAATGGACCTCATGTGTTTAAATCATTTTTGAGTTGGGTGTTCTGCCTTTTGAGCTAAATCTAATCCAGAAAGTTATACCATACATGCTTCTTTTCACTTTCCAGATTCCAAAATGTTCTTTCTATAAACTTCTCTCCTGCTCTCCTTGTCCTTATATATTTACCAAAACAAAATAAAAGTACTGCTTTTTGATATTTTAATGAGCTTTCAGTAGAAAATGCCTATAAATATATGTGTCCAGTCTACCATCTTTAATAAAAAAACAAACAAACAAAAAAAAAACTGTCTTGATTACTGGCCAATGATGCAAATTAAAAAACAGAAATAGACTCACAGACATAGAAAACAGACTTAAGGTTACCAAAGCAGTTAGTGGTGGGGTGGGTGGGGAGACAAATTAGGATTTGGGATAGCATATACACACTACTATATATGAAATAAACAACAAGGACCTACTATATAGTACAGGGAATGAGATTCAATATCTTGTAACAACATATAATCGAAAATAATCTGAAAAAGAGTATATATATATGACTGAATCACTGTGCTGTACATCTGAAACTAACACAACATTGTAAATCAAATATACTTCAATTAAAAAAACAAAATTAAATAAACCATAATGTTATAAAAGACCACAGATCCCTACAATATAGAAAAATAATAATAATCCTGTGTAGCATATTTGAAGGCTGCTAAGAGAGTACACCTTAATATTTCTCATCTCAAGAAAAAAATTGTAACTGTGTGGTGACAGATATTGACTAGACTTATTATGGCAATCATTTTGAAATATATACAAATATTATATCATTGTGTTGTATATCTGAAATTAATATAATGTTTTATGTCAATTATACCTCAATAAATTTTTTAAGATAATAACTTAAGCACTAAAAATAAGAAGACTGTTCTTTGGAATTATGACATAAAATCAAATCATAAAATCTGCATTTGTCATGTTTGTCAGTAAGTGCCACCCTCAGGAAAACACAGTCTGGTTAAGAGCAGGGGCTATGTGCCACATGAAGCAGCTGACTGAGCTGGAAGAGCTTTTCCTTCAGGGGCCTATAGACCCATGTCAGTGACCTACCATCTGTATGTGTCTCACTTCTCTGTGTCTCACTTTCCTCCTCTGTAAATTTGTGATAATACCTACTTCACATAATGTCTGACATACTTTCCATTGGCCTCAACTCTTTTTCTGTACTTCTGTGTCCCATTTCTCTGCTGACCTGTAAAGACCACATCAGCTTGGCTCCCAAGCCTGTATTCTGGACAAGGGGAAGCACTGTCAGGAGATGGGAAGGAAGGAGGAGTGAGAATTCAGGGGAAGTCTCCCTCCTGCCCCCTGACTTTGCAGGGAACTTCCCTGACTACAGCTCAGGCTGAACAACCCTCCTCTGGCTCTGGGTCACCAAGGAATACTGTACCTTCTGTGCCCCTTTATGTCAGGGGCTGATGACTTTCTACGGTGCTAGTCCCAGGATGAACCCACAAGATTCACCCTTCTTGGTTCCCTTTATCCTGCCCGCCCATCTGTAAATAGTTCCTTCATAAAAAATGCCTTCAAAAATCCTAGCTAAGCGTGCCATCTGTTTCCTGTCAGGACTTGGGTTGATTACACTGATCAATAAATACTGAGTATTTTTTTAAAACATCTTTAGTGGAGTATAATTGCTTTACATTGCTGTATAACAAAGTGATTCCGATATATATATATATACACATATATCCCCATATCCCCTCCCTCTTGGGTCTCCCTCCCACCCTCCCTATCCCACAGCTCTAGGTGGACACAAAGCACCGAGCTGATCTCCCTGTGCTACGCGGCTGCTTCCCACTAGCTATCTGTTTTATATTTGGTAGTGTACATATGTCCATGCCACTCGCTCACTTTGTCCCAGCTTCCCCTTCCCCTTCCCCGTGTCCTCAAGTCCATTCTCTACGTCTGTTTCTTTATTCCTCTCCTGCCCCTAGGTTCTTCAGAACCTTTTTTTTTTTTTTTAGATTCCATATATGTGTGTTAGCATACAGTGTTTGTTTTTCTCTTTCTGACTTACTTCACTCTGTATGACAAACTCTAAGTGCATTCACTTCACTACAAAAAACTAAGTTTCATTCCTTTTCATGGCTGAGTAATATTCTATTGTATATATGTGCCACATCTTCTTTATCAATTCATCTGTCAATGAACACTTAGGTTGTTTCCATGTCCTGGCTATTGTAAATACAGCTGCAATGAACATTGTGGTACATGACTCTTTTTAAATTATGGTTTTCTCAGGGTATATGCTCAGCAGTGGGATTGCTGGGTCATACGGTAGTTCTATTTTTAGATTTTTAAGGAACCTCCATACTGTTCTTCATAGTGGCTGTATCAACTAACATTCCCACCAACAGTGCAAGAAGGTTCCCTTTTCTCCACACCCTCTCCCACATTTATAGTTTGTAGATTTTTTGATCATGGTCATTCTGACCAGTGTGAGGTGATACCTCATTGTAGTTTTGATTTGCATTTCTCTAATGATTAATGTTGAGCAACCTTTCATGTGTTTGTTGGCAATCTGTATATCTTCTTTGGAGAAATCTCTATTTAGATCTGTGGCCCATTTTTGGATTGGGTTGTTTGTTTTTTTGTTATTGAGCTGCATGAGCTGCTTGTATATTTTGGAGATTAATACTTTGTCAGTTGCTTCATTTGCAAATATATTCTCCCATTCTGACGGTTGTCTTTTTGTCTTGTTTATGGTTTCCTTTGCAGTGCAAAAGCTTTTAAGCTTCATTAGGTCCCATTTGTTTATTTTTGTTTTTATTTCCATTTCTCTAGGAGGTGTGTCAAAAAGGGTCTTGCTGTGATTATGTCATAGAGTGTTCTATGTTTTCCTTTAAGAGTTTGATAGTATCTGGCCTTCCATTTAGGTCTTTAATCCATTTTGAGTTTATTTTTGTTTATGGTGTTAGGGAGTGTTCTAACTTCATTCTTTTACTTGTAAATGTACAGTTTTCCTAGCACCACTTATTGAAGAGGCTGCTTTTTCTCAATTGTATATTCTTGCCTCCTTTTTCAAAAATAAGGTGACCATACATGTGTGGGTTTATCTCTGGGCTTTCTATCCTATTCCATTGATCTATATTTCTGTTTTTGTGCCAGTACCATACTGTCTTGATTACTGTTGCTTTATAGTAGGGTCTGAAGTCTGGGAGCTTGATTCCTCTGACTCCATTTTTCTTTCTCAACATTGCTTTTGCTATTCAGGGTCTTTTGTGTTTCCATACAAATTGTGAAATTTTTTGTTCTAGTTCTGTGAAAAATGCCAGTGGAAGTTTGAGAGGGATTGCATTGAATCTGTAGATGGCCTTGGGTAGTACAGTCATTTTCACAATGTTGATTCTTCCAATCCAAGAACATGGTATATCTCTCCTTCTGTTTGTATCATCTTTAATTTCTTTCATAAGTATCTTATAGTTTGCTGCATACAGGTCTTTTGTCTCCTTAGGTAGGTTTATTCCTAGGTATTTTATTCTTTTTGTTGCAATGGTAAATGGGAGTGTTTCCTTAATTTCTCTGTCAGATTTTTCATCATTAGTGTATAAGAATTCAAGAGATTTCTGTGCATTAACTTTGTATCCTGCAACTTTACCAAATTCATTGATTAGCTCTAGTTTCTCATACAGTCTTTAGGATTCCCTATGTATAGTATCATGTCATCTGCAAACAGTGACACCTTTACTTCTTCTTTTCTGATTTGGATTCCTTTTATTTCTTTTTCTTCTCTGATTTAGCTGTGGCTAAAACCTCCAAGGCTATGTTGAATAATAGTGGTGAGAGTAGACAACCTTGTCTTGTTCCTGATCTTAGTGGAAAGGCTTTCAATTTTTCACAATTAAGCATGAGGTTGGCTGTGAGTTTGTCATATATGGTCTTTATTATGTTGAGGTAAGTTCCCTCTAAGCCTACATTCTGGAGTGTTTTTATCATAAATAGGTGTTGAATTTTGTCAAAAGCTTTCTCTGCATCTATTGAGATGATCATATGGTTTTTATCCTTCAGTTTGTTAATATGGTGTATCACATTGATTGATTTGCATGTACTGAAGAATCCTTGCATTCCTGGGGAAAACCTCACTTGATCATGGTGTATGATCCTTTTAATGTGCTGTTGGATTCTGTTTGCTAGTATTTTGCTGAGGACTTTTGCATCTATGTTCATCAGTGATATTGGCCTATAGTTTTCTTTCTTTGTGACATCTTTGTCTGGTTTTGGTATCAGGGTGATGCTGGCCTCATAGAACGAGTTTGGGAATGTTCCTCCCTCTGCTATATTTTGGAGTAGTTTGAGAAGGATAGGTCTTAGCTCTTCTCTAAATGTTTGATAGAATTCGCCTGTGAAGCCATTTGGTCCTGGGCTTTCATTTGTTGGAAGATTTTTAATCACAGTCTCAGGTTCAGTGCTTGTGATTGGTATGTTTATATTTTCTGTTTCTTCCTGGTTCAGTTGTGGAAGGTTGTGCTTTTCTAAGAATTTGCCCATTTCCTCCAGATTGTCCATTTTATTGGCATGTTGTTGCTTGTAGTAATTTCTCATGATCCTTTGTAATTCTGCGGTGTCAGTTATTGCTTCTCCTTTTTCATTTCCAATTCTATTGATTTGAATCTTCTCTCTTTTTTTCTTGATGAGTCTGGCTAATGGTTTATCAATTTTGTTTATCTTCTCAAAGAACTAGCTTTTAGTTTTATTGATCTTTGCTATTGTTCCCTTCATTTCTTTTTCATTTATTTCTGATCTAAGCTTTATGATTTCTTTCCTTCTGCTAACTTTGAGGTATTTTTTGTTTTTCTTTATCTAATTGCTTTAGGTGTAAGCTTAGATTGTTTATTTGAGATGTTTCTTGCTTCATGACGTAGGATTGTATTGCTATAAATTTCCCTCTTAAAACTGCTTTTGCTGCATCCCATAAGTTTTAGTTCATCATGTTTTCATTGTCATTTGTTTCTAGGTATTTTTTGATTTCCTCTTTGATTTCTTCCATGTTCCCTTGGTTATTATGTAGTGTATTGTTTAACCTACATGTGTTTATATGTTTTACAGATTTTTTCCTGTAATTGATATCTAGTCTCATAGCGCTGTGGTTGGAAAAGATACTTGATATGATTTTATTTTTCTTAAATTTACCAAGGCTTGATTTGTGACCCGAGATATGATCTATCCTGGAGAATGTTCCATGAGCACTTGAGAAAAATATGTATTCTGTTGTTTTTGGATGGAATGTCCTATAAATATCAATTAAGTCCATCTTGTTTAATGTATCATTTAAAGCTTGTGTTTCCTTATTTATATTCATTTTGGATGATCTGTCCATTGGTTAAAGTGGGTTGTTAAAGTCCCCTATGATTATGTTACTGTCAATCTCCCCTTTTATGCCTGTTAGCATTTGCCTTATGTATTGAGGTGCTCCTATGTTGGGTGCATAAATATTTACAATTGTTATATCTTCTTCTTGGACTGATCCCTTGATCATTATGTAGAGTCCTTCTTTGCCTCTTGTAAGAGTCTTTATTTTTAAGTCTATTTTGTCTGATATGAGAATTGCTACTCTAGCTTTCTTTTGATTTCCAGTTGCATGGACTATCTTTTTCTATTCCCTCACTTTCAGTCTGTATGTGTCCCTAGGTCTGAAGTGAGTCTCTTATATGCAGCATATATATGGGTCTTGTTTTTGTATCCATTCAGACAGTCTACGTCTTTTGGTTGGAGCATTTAACCCATTTACATTTAAGGTAATTATCCATATGTATGTTCCCATTACCATTTTCTTAATTGTTTTGGGTTTTTTATTGTAGGTCTTTTCCTTCTCTTGTGTTTCCTACCCAGAGAAGTTCCTTTACATTTGTTGTAAAGCTGGTTTGGTGGTGCTGAATTCTCTTACCTTTTGCTTGTCTGTAAAGGTTTTAATTTCTCCCTTGAATCTGAATGAGATCCTTGCTGGGTAGAGTAACTTTAGTTGTAGGTATTTCCCTTTCATCACTTTAAATATGTCCTGCCACTCCCTTCTGGCTTGCAGAGTTTCTGCTGAAAGATCAGCTGTTAACCTTATTGGGATTCCCTTGTGTGTTATTTGTTGTTTTTCCCTTGCTGATTTTAATTTTTTTCTTTGAATTTAATTTTTGTTAGTTTGATTAATATGTGTCTTGGTGTGTTTCTCCTTGGATTTATCCTGTATGGGACTCTCTGCACTTCCTGGACTTGATTGACTATTTCCTTTCCCATATTAGAGAAAATTTCAACTATAATCTCTTCAAATATTTTTTCAGTCCCTTTCTTTTTCTCTTCTTATTCTGGGGTCCCTATAATTCGAATGTTGGTGTGTTTAATGTTGTCCCAGAGGTCTCTGAGACTGTCCTCAATTCTTTTCATTCTTTTTTCTTTATTCTGCTCTGTGGCAATTATTTCCACTATTTTATCTTCCAGGTCACTTATCCATTCTTCTGCTTCAGTTATTCTTCTATTGATTCCTTCTAGAGTATTTTTAATTTCATTTTTCTGTTGTTCTTTATTGTTTGCTCTTTAGTTCTTCTAGGTCCTTGTTAAATGTTTATTTTATTTTCTCTATTCCATTTCCATGATTTTGCATATCTTTAATAACAGTACTCTGAGTTCTTTTTCAGGTAGACTGCCTATTTCCTCTTAATTTGTTTGGTCTGGTGAGTTTTTACTTTGCTCCTTCATCTGTTGTATATTCGAAGATAATTGCTGTTTACTATATAGAATACTCAGTGTGGATGAACAGTGAAAACATAGCCCACAGTGACTGGAGCAAGCCCCTCTGCTGGGGACCCCATCCCTACCCCGTGGACCAGGCTGGCAACATCTACCCGTCCCTGGATCCCCGAGCCTTTTGCATAATGCTGAAGTGGGGCGAGCTGCAGGCAGTGAAGTCCCTTGACTCAAAGTAAAGACTTGGATGAGCACTGGGGGTATGGCGGTGGTGGAGTGGTTGGGCAGGCCCCTACAGGCTAGGTGGGGGAGCAGCAAAAGTGGAGGAAGCCAGGAGCTAGGGAGATGTTGTCTATTTTTGTTTTCTGAAAAGGGGCACACAGGGACCTGCAGGCAGTCAGGCAGCAGCTGAGGTGGGTCATGCGCTGACATCTTTCTCATCACCTGGCTTGGAGGCTTCCAGCAAAGGGTCCCTGGGACTCGTCTCCTCCTCCTCCTTGGCCTCGTTGGACTTGGAGTTGGGGACCCAGAGGCTGGAGTTGATGCAATGATGCATGTGGTACTTCATGTCGGTGGGATCCATCTTGCTGACAGCATCTTGTAGAATCTGCACATCATTCACCTCAAAGCATTTCTGGAGTTCTTCAGGGAGGGACTCGTATACCTCAATGGGGTCCAGGCTGCTCGGACAAGCTGCTGCTTGCACTCCTCCTCCTCGTACTCCTTCATGACCTTCTTGATGCGCAGCTTGGCCCGGCCCTGCACGCAGTCTTTGAAGGCCTCCAGCTCGTCATTGAAGCCCTCCATGTACTGACCGTCGGCAGTCTTGATCTTGGTGAAGAACTGCCAGAAGCAGGCACGAGGGTCCACCTTCAGGCTCTTGGCCAGCTCCAGGATGAACTGCATGACAATGGTCTGGTGGGCCACCTGCTCCATCAGTACACATTTCTCCTCCGCCTTTAGGTCAAAGCACCAAATAACCAGGTAGTTGGCGGTCTCCTCGCACACCAGGTGGATGTTGTCCAACAGGTACTTCTGGCTGTCATCCCAGCAGCGGAGCATGCTGAAGTGCTTGATCTGTTTCTCATACTTTTCCATGAAAGTTTTTTGTTTCTGTTCCCTCACCTCCTCCAAATCCACCTCCGCCTGCTCAGGCTTGGTATTGACCATGCTCTTGCTGAAGCCGTCCTTGCTGAGCGTGTCCATGTTCCAGGCCATGCTCTTCTCCTTCTTGCGCATCTCCTCTAGCTTCTGCTCCCAGCTTCACTCCTCCTTGCGCAGCTGCTGTGCCTTAGCCTGCAACCGTTACAGCTGCCCTCACCCTTGGCCACCTCCAGCCCCATCAGCTTCCACTGGCACTCGGACACCTGTCTTCTCATTTTGCTTAACTTACTGTGTTTGGGGGTCTCCTTTTTGCCGGCTGCAGGTTCGTAGTTCCCATTGTTTTTGGTGTCTGCCCCCCAGTGGGTAAGGTTGGTTCAATGGGTTGTGTAGGCTTCCTGGTGGAGGGGACTGGTGCCTGTGTTCTGGTGGATGAGGCTGGATCTTGTCTTTCTGGTGGGCAGGACCATGTCCGGTGGTGTATTTTGGGATGTCTGTGACCTTATGATTTTAGGCAGCCACTCTGCTAATGGGTGAGAATGTGTTCCTGTCTTGCTGGTTGTTTGGCATGGGGTGTCCAGCATGGGAGCTTGCTGGTCATTGAGTGGAGCTGGGTCTTAGCATTGAGACGGAGATCTCTGGGAGACCTCTCGCCAATTGAAATTACATAGGGCCAGGTTGGCTCTGGTGGCTTAATGTCCTGAATTTGGCTCTCCCACCTCAGAAGTTCAGGCCTGACACCCGGCCGGAGCACCAAGACCCTGTCAGCCACATGGCCACGGACGTAGGGAGTTTCTTGCCTTTTGGGAAGTCTGAGGTCTTCTACCAGTGTTAAGTCGGTGTTCTGTAGGAGTTGTTCCACATGTAGATGTATCTTTGATGTATTTTGGGGGAGAAAGGTGATCTCCATGTCTCACTCCTCTGTCATCTTTTTTTTTTTTTTTTTGTGGTACGCAGGCCTCTCACTGTTGTGGCCTCTCCCATTGCAGAGCACAGGCTCCAGACGCGCAGGCTCAGTGGCCTTGGCTCACGGGCCTAGCCACTTCGCGGCATGTGGGATCCTCCCAGACCGGGGCACGAACCCGTGTCCCCTGCATCAGCAGGCAGACTCTCAACCACTGTGCCACCAGGGAAGTCCTCCTCTGTCTCTTGAAGGTCCTCCCCTGTCACTCTCAAACTCCACGGTCAGTGAGAAAAGCAATGAGCAATGAAGGGCTCAGTGTGGGTACTGCCAATACTGAATATTATTATCATAAGTCCTAAACTTTTCATACCTTTTGTAGACACTATACATTTGGAAAACATGGTCATAAATGAAGAGCAGAGAATTCATGGAAGGTTCCTACAGAAAACAGGCACTGAGGATGTGAGGACGATCTGACCACAACAGCTGTCTCTCCTTTAATGGCCAGGGGTGATTTGGTTGATCTGAATATATATATACATATATATTAGATAGCATGTAAGTTTTTTTGTTTATTTTACCAGAGAAAGCAGTTTTAAAATGAAACCAAGAAACTGGTAAAAAAGATAATCAAAGGTGGCTCCTCTTTTATGTGCTTACTCTCCATGGCCTGCTTGTCCGTCCATCTACGACCCCCGGCATGAGAATGCAAACAGACATTCCATTGAAGGGATTTCAAGGAAGGGAAGAAGTAACACACAGAATATTATTGAGTATGTTTGTAGGGTGGGTGGGAGAGTTTCTGCTGTTAAAGAATTCTGCCTCTGGGGCTTCCCTGGTGACGCAGTGGTTGAGAGCCCGCCTGCCGATGCAGGGGACATGGGTTCGTGCCCCGGTCCGGGAAGATCCCACATGCCGCGGAGCGGCTGGGCCTATGAGCCATGGCCGCTGAGCCTGCGCGTCCGGAGCCTGTGCTCCGCAACGGGAGAGGCCACAACAGTGAGAGGTCCGTGTACCGCAAAAAAAAAAAAAAAAAAAAAAATAGAATTCTGCCCTTGGCCCTAGGCACTCTGCCTGTTTAGGTGCAGGTGGGAGCTTGCACTCTCACTCTCATAGTTTCTGCCTCACAAGGCTTCCTCTCCTCATTCCCTGACCTCCTTTCTCCTTGTTGCTCTCTCTTGTCTGCCACGAGGATTATAGCCATGGTCACCCAGTACCACCTGGAGCCATCAGTCTTTCAGTCAGGCAAAAGATTTTCCCGGAGTCAGATGATACAAAACTTACATAAAATCACATGTATCTACTTTGCTTTTCTATACGGAAAGCTTTTCCATTCATTAAAAATAAATTGTGGGAATGTAAATTGATACAATCACTATGGAGAACAGTATGGAGGTTCCTTAAAAAACTAAAAATAGAACTACCCAGCAATCCCACTACTGGGCATATACCCTGAGAAAACCATAATTCAAAAAAAGTCATGTACCACAATGTTCATTGCAGCACTATTTACAATAGACAGGACATGGAAGCAACCTAAGTGTCCATCGACAGATGAATGGATAAAGAAGATGTGGCACATATATACAATGGAATATTACTCAGCCATAAAAAACAAACAAAATTAAGTTATTTGTAGTGAGGTGGATGGACCTAGAGTCTGTCATACAAAGTGAAGTAAGTCAGAAAGAGAAAAACAAATACCGCATGCTAACACATATATATGGAATATTAAAAAAAAATGGTATTGGTGAACCTAGTGGCAGGGCAGGAATAAAGACGTAGACAGAGAGTGGACTTGAGAACACGGGGAAGGGGGAAGGGTAAGCTGGGACGAAGTGAGAGAGTGCCATTGACATACATACACTACCAAATGTAAAATGGCTAGTGGAAAGCGGCCGCATAGCACAGGTAGATCAGCTCGGTGCTTTGTGACCACCTAGAGGGGTGGGATAGGGAGGGTGGGAGGGAGGGAGAGGCAAGAGGGAAGAAATATGGGAACATATGTATATGTATAACTGATTCACTTTGTTATAAAGCAGAAACTAACACACCATTATTGTAAAGCAATTGTACTCCAATAAAGGTGTTATACTCCAATAAAGGTGTTAAAAAAGAAAATATATGGATCGTTCCCTCAGGACCTCAACTGGTAAACACTGTCTGCACATTTACATCACATTCTCATTTTACAGTAGATAATAAAAATAAAGTTAGCTGTTTCCAGCCCTGCTCTGATCCTCTGTGAGAAATAGAAACTGTCAGAGATGAAACAGTAACACATAAGCAACCCTGGCATCTTTCAGTCCCTTATAGGAAATTCTGAGGTATGGAAAGAAAACAACTGAAAAATCAATGGTCTAGTTCAAATTTTAAATAACGAAGAAGGCTGAAGTATACTCTTCCATATCATCACCCTATCGTATATAAACTACCCAGGCGTGTTCCCACACAAATCTCTGGCTAAATCTGTAAGGGGCAGTACTGTCTCCTCGAAGACTCCCACCCCTCGTTCCAGAAAGCCTAGATTTATACCAGAGGGAAAAATTTAATTAAAGGATTAAAATAAAAGTCATTAATGCCTGCTGAATTAAATGTGGACACCAGGTGCTATTGAAAGAAGAGCCTTCTCTGTTATCTTTGCAGGATGCATTGTTAAGAGACATCTGGAGATGCTCGCAAATAAGGCATTGACCTCTCTTGGATGCAGCAGCATTCAGGTTAGTGACACGGATGAAGTGACCAAAAGATGTGAGGTCTGTGGTGTATTTCAATAGGAAGAAGGGAAAATATATCAGAAAACAAACCCATAAAGAGGGACTTAACACAGTCCCCAAGATATATGATCTATTAACAGAAGAACAGACCTTTAAAAACTGTCCTAGAGATGGTTTGGAGTATTCTCAGCTGCATTTTGGCAAATTATGTGTACAAAATTGCATAGGAAGTCATTAAAAAAAAAATCATTCTTGGGTCCCACCCTCAGATACTGTGATGTAATTGGAATGGGGTATAGCCTGGACATTAGGATTTTTTTAAAGTTTCCCAAATGATTCTAATGTGCACTAAGGTTCAACCACCAGTGGAAATCATTATATTAGACCATACAGGGTTTTGTGTCTATTCAACCAACATAGCATTTACCAACCCATTCTATAATTATATTTTCATTAAAAGCAAAAATTACAATCACTTATCAGTTAAATATAGTGGAATGGTAACTTGCAGTGTAGAAGACCTGAGCCCGCAGCTCTGCCAGTGTATTTACACAGGCTTAAATCTCCCAGATTTGTCTGGATCTGGGCTTCATCAGCTATAATATGAAAAGAAGATTCACGACCAACAGATTTGTTCTCCTAGCACTGTGAAGTATTGTCTCATTTAAACTACACTCAGTTTTGTGGCTGTTTACTGTTTATTACAGATGAGAAGACAAACTCAGAATATTCCAGCTCACATAACTACTAAGTGTGAAAATGAGGGCTTGAAACCTGGCCTTGCTGCCCCCAGGTGGGACAGTCAGATTCATCCCACTAAAATCTTGATGCTCTCAAGAGGCCCCAAGAGCCTTAAAATTCTGTAGGACTATCAGCTACAAATATGATCAACACTACCAGTTGCTCAAGGAATGTATCATACTGGGGTAAAGGATAGAAAGCAGTGGCACATTTTATTGTTTTTCAAGAAGGATAAGTGTTAAAACTACCAAGTGTTAAATACTACCAAAAAATTGTTCTTCTTAACGGGATTTAACCTCTCCTTATACCCAAGGGCTTAAAAAATGCATGAGAGCCAATTGCACAATGTGACTCAGCAAGAAAAGCCACCAAACAAATTAATAACAAAATCCAGGTCAAAAGAAATAAGAAGAGATAACAATCCTGAAAGATGCCTAAGATAAAAAGCTAGTGAGATCCACTAATGTGCAAAACTTATCTTCAATGAAAATTTCGTAATTTTATATTTTCTGAAATACTGATATAAAACTAATTAATATGAGAGAAAAAATTTTCTTAGAGAAATTTAATTAATATAAGAGAACCTAATTAATTATAATTAATTAATTATATTTAATTAATATAAGAGAAAAATATATTAGAAAGATGACTAGAAAATAGAAGACCATGGGAATTATCTGAGCATCATAATAAACAGTTATAATATTTTCATTATACATATTGGATAGATCATTTTTCTCAAAGGGAACACAAACCAAAATATTTGGTCTAAGATCTGAGTATAAAAGGTTTTTAACAAAGCAAAGTAAAAATAGATATACTTTTCATGCTGAATCTCATTTTAAGTAACTACCAACATCATTAAACACTTCTGCCTAATAATAGATAGTCAATTCCTTGTGAACCTTGTAGGGAACTGGTGAAACTTATAGGAGGGTACAGAAAAATAAAGGGTACACTGGGAAATAATCATCAGGTAAATGCATTATTTCCTTTATGTCTAATCTGTCTCACAGAAACTACTCAGACCTCTTCATGGCAATTCATTATTCATTCATTCACCTGACAAAAATTTATGGAATGCCTAAAAAGCAATTCTGTTAAGTAAGCACTGAGGTTACAAGTGCAAACAATGACACTCATGCACCTCTCAGTCTGGTAAGGAGGAGGAACATTAATCACCCAAAAGAGTGAGCACATAATTACACACTGACGTAACTGCAGTGAAAGTCGGTAAGACAGTAGGACAGCATATAACAAATCATCCTCAGGTAATCTCTTGGGTCAAAGAAAGATAACTAAAGAGTGATGAGATCTCTTTGAAGAGAAACTCAGGTCTAAGTATACAATCCAGGAGGGAAAATATCCTGGCAGAGGTAAGCAGCCAATGCAAAGGCCCTGAGGCAGGAGGAAACCTGGTGTGTTCCAGAGCAGGGAGCCAGGAAGAGATTAGGCAGAGGCCAGATCAGATGGGAACTTTGATCAGGCATTGGGACCATTTTTTTTTTTTTTTAATGTTGAGCCTTCTTTTAATTAATTTATTTTTATTTTTGGCTGTGTTGGGTCTTCGTTTCTGTGCAAGGGCTTTCTCTAGTTGTGGCAAGCGGGGGCCACTCTTCATCGCGGTGCATGGGCCTCTCACTGTCGTGGCCTCTCTTGTTGTGGAGCACAGGCTCCAGACGCGCAGGCTCAGTAGTTGTGGCTCACGGGCCTAGTTGCTCTGCGGCATGTGGGATCTTCCCAGACCAGGGCTCGAACCCGTGTCCCCTGCATTAGCAGGCAGATTCTCAATCACTGCGCCACCAGGGAAGCCCAGGCATTGGGACTTTTAAGAGCTTCCTGGGTTATTCGAATGCACAGCACATTTCTAGAACCAGTGAGAGCCATACCATATTAGACCGTACTTTTTTTATTTTCAACCAAGTTAGCATGTATCAACTTAATCTATAACTTTATTTTTATAAACAAAAATCCCACAAATCACATGTTAATTAAGTGTAATGGAATATATGGTCATTGGAACTTGGAGTCTAAAATCCTGGGCCCCTAGATGGTGGTAGGAGCAGAACAGTACAAGATCTGTGGTTTGTGAAGATTGCTGGCTTCAGTGTGGAGGATGACTGGGAGGGGCAGAGATGTGGAGCCCAGCTAGGAAGCAACAGTGTCAGTCTAAGGAAAGAGATGACGGTATGGGCATCGTTGCATCTTGCCTTTCTTATCTGTAAAACACAGGGAGTGGGACAGAACAATCCCTAAGGACGCTTTCAGCTTAAGAGCAGACACAAAAGGAGATGCTGTGATTGGAGAAGGCTATCTTATAGTCCAGGACACATCCCCAAAACAGGAAATGACAGCTTGGGGTGCTCGGAAGGTAGACTTCCTCTCTATCATTCCCACCAGCATTAAATATGCTAAAACTAATTTTTTTAATGCCTTGACCCTATATCTTCCTCTATCTACTGACACTTTTTCTCAGCTCCCCATGACAGCAAACTGTATGAAATAGAGCCTCCACCATAATTACAAGCTGATGGACACCATATTAACTGGAGTTTGTGGAAAGAGTATATTTGGCTAGAAAAGAAAACATCCTTGGTTTAAAGCCTTAGTAAAGACAAAAATAAAAGTCTTAAGACTATTTTGGATCATAAATTTTGCCATTATCCAAAATTATATACATAGACATTTTATTCACAATAAATTCCTTATTTAACTCTGTTCTCCCTTCTTTATGCAACATCCACAATAGGGCTTTGCAGATAAGGAGTGTACAGAACAGATGTGCTCCACAAATGAATAAGCAGGACTATTTACAGATTTTTATTCCCCTTGGAGTGTCTCTTTCCCTTGGGAAATTTGGTTTTGATTTTATAATTTTTTTTTTTTTTTTTTGCTATACGTGGGCCTCTCACTGTTGTGGCCTCTCCCGTTGCAGAGCACAGGCTCTGCACGCGCAGGCTCAGTGGCCATGGCTCACGGGCCCAGCCGCTCCGCGGCATGTGGGATCTTCCCGGACCGGGGCACGAACCCGTGTCCCCTGCATCGGCAGGAGGACTCTCAATCACTGCGCCACCAGGGAAGCCTGGTTTTGATTTTTTGAGGGATGTTGTTACTCTGTGGACTGATCAGCAGCTGATCAATGTATATTTACTGCCACAAGACATGACTTGGGACATGGCTCTGATTCACTATTGAACACCTACTATGTGCAGACACTATTCTAGGCTCCGGGAAGTAAAGGCAGATTAAGTCTGACTTCACTGAGCTTGCATTCTAGTGAGGAAGAAAGACAACGATAAATAAATACAGAATTACATCAAATAACATCAGATAGAAATAAGAGTCGGGGGGGTAAAAAAGTAAAATCTTATATGGTTTTAGGGTTAACACTACTCCATTATGTATAACATTCACTTTAAAAGGCATTTCAGAGGCTGGAGAGATCAGTCAGGTCCGTGATAGCAGGAGAATTCCTCTAAGGAAAAGGCATGAAAGGACGGGATGCAAAAATAAAAAAGGTGAGGAAGGTCAAGAGATAGTGACCATCAGGGAGAACTGCTTTAAATGGGTTGGTCAGGGAGTTTCCTGGTGGTCCAGCGGTAAAGAATCTGCCTTCCAATGTAGGGCACATGGGTTTGATCCCTGGTCTGGGAACTGGGATCCCACATGCTGCGGAGCAACTAAGCCTGTGCGCCACAACCTGAGCTTGCACACCACAACCAAGAGAGCCCACGTGCTGCAAACTACAGAGCCCACGTGCTCTGGAGCCCATGCACCACAACAAAGAGCCCCTGCCACAATGAAAGACCCCACACGTCTCAACAGAGCCCCCGCATGCCGCAGATAAGACCCAAGGCAGACCCCCTAAAAAAGAAAATAAATAAATAGTTGGTGTGGTCAGTTCATCAAAGACCTGAGTGGGGTGAGGGGGTGGATCATGTGAGAATCTGAGGAGAAGAATTCAAGTCTCCGGCAACAGCAGGTACCAAGGCCCTGGTGGGTGCACCTTTGCACCTTCAAGAAATATCTTTGTGTTTACAGAGAATATTGACGGGGCCCGCAGGGATGGAGAATTTGAAAGGTTAGAGTGGCTATTAGAGATCAGACTAGTAAGGATATGCTTATAGCAAAATTTTCAATTTTATTTTAGAGGATTGAAAAGAAGATGAAACTTTTCATTTCTTTAGAATCACAGTGGCTGCTGTTTGCAAAACAGGTTTTAGAGGCAACAAGGAGACTAATTAAGAGGCTATTAACAGTCTCCAGGCAAGGGACGATGGTGGTCCAGATGCTACTCATGGCAACATATATAACATTTTGTGCAGGATATATTGTAAAAGTAGAGTCAAAGTACTATCTGGATGTTGAGTGTGAGAGAAATAGAGGATTCAAGAAAGACTCCAATATTTATGAAATGAAAGCCTTATCAGGGACAGAGATAGAGATTCTGAGGTAGGTACATGGGTATAGAGTGACATATGTTATATGTCAACTTGGCTAGACCAAATAACCCAGATTTTTGTCAAACATCAGTCTAAATGTCACTGTGAAGGTATTTTTCAGATGAGGTTAAATTTAAATCAGTAGGTTTTGAATAAAGCAGATGATAGATAGATAGATAGGTGATAGATGTAGAGTAAAAGAGAAAAAAAATGAAAATACTGAAAAGATCTGGAGATTGTGACAGAGATAAACCAGGAGAATAGTATGTTTCACATGAAGAGAGTGTGTCAAGAATAAAGGATATAAACACTGTGAAGCTCTCTAGAGAGGTGAAGACTATAGACTAACTGCTGGGTCTACCAGTGTGAAGGTCATCAGTTATCTTAACAAGAGCAGTTCACTGGAGTGGTACAAAATATGGTTTTTGTCCCAAGTATTACTCTCATCTTTGCTTTGGTTGCAATTCCAAAACTCTATAGAGAATTGTAATGTTTAGTATGATATATTCTAAACTATATATTTTAATGTTTATTTAGGAGGCAAAGCCTTCAAATAACATTTAAATTCCACAAGACAAACCTTGATCACAGCCAGTAACCAGTTTCAAGTTGCCAGAATTCTGTAATAATTCTTCTCACAAGATGCTAAAAATTTACAAAGCACAGTCAAATTTTATTTTCCTATTGTCTCCTAATTTATTACCAAAAAGTATTATCTCAACCATGAGAATGAGAAGAGAAATAAATATTTAAACTACAAGATAATTTTTCAGAAAGACTTGTCAGAATGACATTTTAAAAGTGTGTGAAGCAATTCAATTAAGGTTTTTGGACTTGTCAGAATGACAAATTTTAAAAATGTGTGAAGCAATTCAATTAAGGTTTTTGCCTATTTCAAGAAAACACACTAGAAACCAAGCTATACAATATATATGATTATATGACATATGACAAATATCTTTATCTTTATGGTTACTTATATTTTTTTAAAAGACTCTATAGGTGATTATCACAAACCTAGAATATTACCAGTTATTTGTATACTTTTAGCATAATTTTTGTACTATATTTTTTAATATAGTTAAATAATGCATAACAATTTCAGCACCCTTTCAAATTTTTTTCTGTTTTTATTAGAATGATGCATGAAATAAAATGACCATGTTGTCAAACCACAAGAATACTTTTTTTTCAGAAAAAACAGTCAAAATCAATATCCTTTTTCTTAAGGGTAAATGGAATACTAGAAAATCTTTATTCTGTGTTTTTTTTTTTAATTTATAGTTGAAGATATGCAAAAAAACATAATAAAGCATAGTGCAAATATATAGTCTTTTAAAATACAATAATGACACCAAAAGCAAAATTCATGAAAAAAATAATTAATAAGCTAGACTTTATTAAAATATAAAACTTTTGCTCTGCAAGAGACTTAGAAGACAAGTTACAGGCTGGGCAAAAATATTTGCAAAATAAACATCTGTAAAAGAACTTATCCAAACTATACAAAGAACTCTTAAAACTCAACAATAAGAAAACAAAAATTTCAATTAAAAATGGATAAAAGACCTTAATAGACACCTCACCAAAGAAGATATACAGATAACAAATAAGCATATGAAATGATGCTCCACATAATATGTTATCAGGGAAATGCAAATAATTATCATCAATATCTACTTATATGCATGCCTTTGGTTCTTATATCCACTTTTTTCATCACAAAAGTTATATATGTGCAACTACACAGAGGCAACTTTAATTTTTTAAATTGACATATAATATTGTATTAGTTTTAGATGTACAACAAAATGATTTAATTTACATATATTTTGTGAAATGTTTTCCATAGTAATTTTACCTAACATCCATCAACACTCATAGTTACAAATTTTTTCCCTGTGATGAAAACTTTTAAGATCTATCTCTTAGCAGCTTTAAAATACTCAGTACAGTGTTATGAACTATAGTCACCATGCTGTACATTACATCTCTAAGACTTATTTTTCTTATAACTGGAAGTTTGTACCATCTGACCACTTTCACCCACCTACCCAACCCCAATCCCCACCTCCAGCAACAACTAATCATCTGTTCTTTTTTGATTAGTTTGGTTTGGTTTTTGCATTGTTTTTGAGTTTATATTTCACATATAAGCAAAATCATACAGTACTTGTCTTTCTCATCTGACTTATTTCACTTAGCATAATGCCCTCAAGGTCCATCCATGTTATCATAAATGGCAAGATTTCCTCCTTTTTTAATGCTAAATAATATTCAATTGTTTATACATATTTTATTCATCCATTCATCCTTCATTGGACACAAGTTATTTCCATGACTTGGCTTTTTAAATAATGCTGCAATGAACATGGGTATGCAGACATTTTTTCAAGATAGTGATTTTACTTCCTTCAGATAAATATCCAGCAGTGGAATGGCTGGATCATATAGTAGTTCTATTTTTAATTTTTTGAGGAGCCTCCATGCTGTTTTCCATAGTGGCTGCACCAATTTACATTCCCACCAATAGTTCACAATGGTTACCTTTTCTCCACATCCTCACCAACACTTTTTACCTCTTGTCTTTTCATGATACCCATTCTAACAGGTGAGAGGTGACACCTTATTATGGTTTTGATTTTCATTTCCCTGATCATTAGTGATGTTAAATACCTTTTCATGCACCTGTTGGCCATTTGTATGTCTTCTTTGGAAAAATGTCTATTCAGGTGCTCTGCCCATTTTTTAATCAGCCTGTTTTGTTTTGTTTATACTACTGAATTGTGTGAGTTCTTTACATATTTTGGATATTAACCCCTTATCAAACATATGATTTGCAAATATTTTCTCCCATTTGGTAGGTGGCATTTTCATTTTGTTGATGGTTTTCTTTGCTATACAAAAGCTTTTAAGTTTAGCTAGGTCCCACTTGTTTATTTTTGGTTTTATTTCCATTACTCTAGGAGATGGATCCAAAAAGATATTGCTGAAATTTATGTCAAAGAGTGTTCTGCCTATGTTGTCCTCTAGGAGTTTTATAGTTTCCAGTCTTATATTTAGGTCTTTAATCCATTTTTAGTTTATTTTTGTGTATGGTGTTAGAGAATGTTCTAATTTCATTCTTTTACATGTAACTGTCCAGTTTTCCCAGCACTTATTGAAGAGGCTGTCTTTTCTATTGTATATTCTTGCCTCCTTTGCCATAGATTAATTGACCATGGGTGCATGGGTTTATCTCTGGGCTCTCTATCCTGTTCCACTGATCTATATGTATGTTTTTGTGTTAGTACCAGACTGTTTTGATTACTATAGCTTTGTAATATCATCTGAAGTCAGGAAGCCTGATTCCTCCAGCTCTGTTCATCTTTCTCAAGATTGTTTTGGCTATTCTTTTGTGTTTCAATACAAACTTTAAAAGGTTTTGTTCTGGTTCTGTGAAAAATGCCATTAGTAATTTGATAAGGATTGCATTAAATCTGTAAATTGCCTTGGGTAGTATAGTCATTTTGACAATATTGATTTTTCCAATCCAAGAACACTTCTATCTGTTTGTGTCATCTTTGATTTCTTTCATCAGTGTCTTACAGTTTTCAGAGTACAGGTTTTTTGCCTCCTTAAGTAGTTTATTCCTAGTTATTTTATTATTTTTGTTATGATGGTAAATGAGATTGTTTCCTTAATTTCTCTTTTTGATACTTCATTGTTAGTGTATAGGAATGCAACAGATTAATTTTGTATTCTGCAAATTTACTGAATTCGTTGATGAGTTCTAGTAGTTTTCTGGTAGCATCTTTCAGATTTTCTATGTATCATTTTTTGTCATCTAAATAGTGACAGCATTACTTCTTCTTTTTCACTTTGGATTCCTTTTATTTCTTTTTCTTCTCTGATTGCTATGGCTAGGACTTCCAAACCTATGTTGAATAAAAGTGGTGAGAAGGACATCCTTCTCTTGTTTCTGATCTTAGAGGAAATCCTTTCACCTTTGAATATGATGTTAGCTGTGGGTTTGTCATATATGGCCTTTATTATGTTGAGATAGGTTCCCTATATGTCCACTTTCTGGAGTGTTTTTATCATAAATGGATGTTGAATTTTATCAAAAGCTTTCCTGCATCTATTGAGATGATCATATGGGTTTTACTCCTCAACTTGTTAATATGGTGTACCACATTGATTGATTTGTGGATACTAAAAAATCCTTGCATCCCTGGGATAAATCCCACTTAAGCATGGTGTATGGTCATTTTAATGTATCACTGGATTTGATTTGTGACTGTTTTGCTGAGGATTTTTGTGTCTATGTTCATTAGTGATATTTGGCTGTAATTTTCTATTTTGTGGATCTTTGTCTGGTTTTGGTATCAGGGTGATGGTGGCCTAATAGAACCAGTTTGAAAGTGCTCCTTTCTCTGCAATTTTTTCTTCTCTGTTTGGTAGATTTTACCTGTGAAGCCATCTGGTCCTGCACTTTTGTTTCTTGGGAGTTTTTTAATCACAGATTCAATTTCAGTACTGGTAATTGGTCTATTCAAATTTTCTATTACTTCCTGGTTCAGTCTTGGAAGACTGTACCTTTCTAAGAATTTGTTTGTTTCTTCTAGATTGTCCATTTTATTGGCATATGGTTGCTTGTAGCAATCTCTTATGGTCCCTTGTATTTCTGTGGTGTTCTTTGTAACTTCTTTTTCATTTCTAATTTTATTGATTTGGGACCTATCTCTTTTTTCTTGTTGAGTCTGGCTAAAAGTTTATCAATTTTGTTTATCTTTTCAAAGAATCAGCTTTTAGTTTCATTGATCTTTTCTGTTGTTTTCTTAGTCTCTTTTTCATTTATTTCTGCTCTCATTTTTATGATATCTTTCCTTTTACTAACTTTGGATTCTGTCTGTTCTTCTTTCTGTAGTTGCTTTAGGTGTAATGTTACATTGTTTATTTGAGACTTTTCTTCTTTTCTGATGTAAGCTTGTATTGCTATAAACTTTCTTCTTAGAATTGCTTTTGCTGCATCCCATAGGTTTTGGATCATTGTGTTTTCATTTTCATTTGTCTCTAGGTATTTTTCAATTTCCTCTTTGATTTCTTCAGTGATCCATTTGTTGTTTAGTAGCATATTGTTTAGTATCCTAGTGTTTGTGTTTTTTTGCAGTCTTTTTTTCTTGTAGTTGATTTTTAGCATTGTGGTCTGAAAAGATGCTTGATAGGATTGCAGTTTTTTGTTTTTTGATTTTTTTTTTGGTTTGCCAAGGCTTGCTTTGTGGCCCAGAATGTGATCTATCCTGGAGAATGTTCCATGTGCACTTGATGCATTCAGCTGCTTTCAGACGGAATACTCTATAAATATTGATTAAATCCACTGGGTCTAATGTGTCATTTAAAACCTGTGTTTCGTTATTGATTTTCTGTCTGGATGATCTGTTCATTGATGTAAGTGGGGTATTAAAGTCCCCCATTATTATTGTGCTACTGTCAGTTTCTCCTTTTATGTCTTTTAACATTTGCCTTATATTTTGCAGTGCTCCTATGCTGGGTACATATATATTTACAATTGTTCTATCTTCTTCTTGGATTCATCCTTTGTGCCACTCCCTCTGGCCTGCAAAGTTTCTGCTAAAATGTCAGCTGATAAGCTTAGGGGGATTCCCAGGTATGTTATTTGTTGCTTTTCCCTTGTTGCTTTTAATATTTTCTCTTTATCTTTAATTGTTGTCAGTTTGATTACTATGTGTCTCAGTGTGTTCCTCCTGGGGCTAATCCTGTGTGGGACTCTCTGTGCTTCCTGGACTTGGTTGACTGTTTCCTTTCCCATGTTAGGAAAGTTTTCAGCTATTGTTACTCAGCTAATGTTATCTTTTCAAGTATTTTCTCAGGCCCTTTGTCTCTCTCTTCTCTTCCAGGAACACTATAATGTGAATGTTGGTGTGTTTGAGGTTGTCCCGGAGGTCTCTAAACTGCCCTCATTTCTTTTCATTCTTTTTTCTTTATTCTCTTCTGTGACAGTGATTTCCACCATTCTCTTCCAGCTGACTTATCTGTTCTTCTGCCTCATTTATTCTATTATTGATTCTTCCCAGTGTATTTTTTCATTTCAGTTACTGTATTCTTTAACTCTGGTTTCTTTATATTTTCTAACTCTTTGTTAAAAACTTCTTGTAACTTCTCACTCTGTGAATTCATTCTTTTCCCGAGTTCTTGGATCATCTTCACGATCATTACTTTGAATTCTTTCTCAAGTAGGTTGCCTATCTCCACTTCCCTTAGTTGTTCTTCTGGGGTTTTATCTTGTTCCTTTACCTGGAACATATTCCTCTGCTGTCTCATTTTGTCTAAATTCTGGTGTTTGTGGACTCAGTTCCACAGGCTGCAGGATTATCATTTTCTTGCATCTGTTGTCTGTCCCCTGGTGGGTAAGGCTGGTCTAGAGACTCATACAGGCTTCCTGGTGGGAGGGCCCGGTGCCTGCCCAATGGTGGGTGGAGCTGTGTCTTGACCTTCTGGTGGGTAGAGCTGTGTTGAGAGTCATGTCTATAGGTGGCTGCGGGCTCAGGAAAGGTGGTCTGTCCAGCCTGTCTGTTGATGGGTAGGGCTGTGTTCCACCCTGTTCGTTGTTTGGCCTGAGTCCTGGAGCCTACAGGCTGTTGGATGTGGCCAGGTCTTGGTGCCAAAATGTCAGCCTCCAGGAGAGCTCATGCTAATGAATACTCCCTGATACTTCTGCCACCGGTGTCCTTGTCCCCGGAGTGAGCCACAGCTGGCCCCTCCCCCTGATACCTTCCAAGGTCAATAGGTAGGTATGGCCCAGTCTCCTATGAAGTCACTGTTTTTGGTCTGGGTCCTGGTATGCACGAGTCCTTGTGTGTGTCTTCCAAGAGTGGAGTCTCTGTTTCCCTCAGTCCTGTGGAGCTCCTTTGATCAAGACCTGCTGGCTTTCAGAGCCAAATGCTCTGGGGGCTCCTCTTCCCAGTGCAAACTCCCAGGCTGGGAAGCCTGACAAGGGGCTCAGAACTCTCACTCCTGCGGAAGAACTTCTGTGATATAACTATTCTCCAGTTTGTGGCTTGCCCAACCAGAGGGTATGGGATTTGATTATATCACAAGTGTGCCCCTCCTGCCATCTTGTTTTGGTTTCTTCTTTATGTCTTTGAATATAGAATATCTTTTTTGGTATGTTCCAATCTTTTTTATCAATGGTTATTCAGCAGTTAGTTGTGATTTTGGTGGGCTCATGAGAGAAGGTGAGTTTAAGGTCTTTCTACTCCACCATCTTGTCCAGGAAGCCCTCTTAAACTCTTGTTTCTGATGCTTGTTCAGCCTCTTTAAACTGTGTTTTGTTTTATTTTGTTTTCCCTTTAGTATGCCTTATAATTTTCTGTTGAAATGTAGACATGACATAATTGGTAAAAGGCCTTTAGTAACATAATGGTAAAGTGGGAGGGAAAGCGTCATATGGTCTTATAATTATGTCTCAGACTTTTGGTGAATCTGTGGCCCTGAATTGTGAATTTCACCATTGCTTGTCTGCTTTTCCCCCCTAAGGTGGAACTGGATGGCTAGAGGGAGCTGGATTTGGGTATTTCTTTTCCCCAGGTAAGTTGGTCTCTGCTAAAACCCTACCAGCTTTAGCTCTGATAAAATAGTTTCACCAGAAACCAGGTCTTGTAAAGAAAAGCAAAATGTTCTGGTATTTTCCTGAATGGTTCCTTTCCACTCTCCCTTCCAGAAACACCAGGAGATTTTTCTTCCAAATTTACTGTGAGAACCAGGTTGGACTCTTGGTCGTAGAAGTCACAAAAGTGTGGGAACGTTATGATTGTGTTCTCCTGGAGTTTTTAACTCTCAGACTTGTCCAAACTGAGCCTGCAGCAGTTTGGCAATTATAGTTCAATTTTTCCTACTCCAGCACTAGTTTCTGCAGAGGTTTTTGCTCATGTGTTTATGCTCCAATAAGTTGTGATTATCTGTCTGTCTCTCCAGGGACAGCAGTTTGCCCTGTGGCCTCACTTTTCTTCTGGATCTAAGAAGAATTATTGATTTTTCAGTTTGTTCTGCTGAGGACAAGCTGAACAATTAAGACAGAGTGGTGATTTCTAAGCTCCTTACACATTGGACTAGAAACCAGAAGCCCTGTGCTACCTTTTAAACATAATATGTTGCTCTTCACTCATGAAATGTCAATAGTAAAACTCAACATTTGAAGGGTACCATGTGCCATGGAAATGTATGGTAATTATTGTTTAATAGCAGATTGAGCTATCCTAATTTCAGTACATTGGATATGTAGAAATCTTGGGGAATATTTTTTCATTAAAATATTAGTTCACACCTAACTTATTAAATTTTCCTTCATTTTGCAAAACAAGTTAACTGCAGGCAGTTTAATTGACCAGTAAAACAATTCTATCTGAATATCTCTATCTGGAATCAATGAATCATCCGTCATTCTTAAAATGCATTGAAGCTTCCTCAAATTTAGAACTTTTATCTTCTTGTGCAATTAAACAATAACCACCCAAGCCAAAGAATCACCACCCACAAGAGAGAACTGAAATTCAATGTTATAAAACTAAACTTAATAATCCAAAATTGGACTGCCTAGGCATAGTACCAATGAATTCTTAGCTGAATCCTGATAAATATAAAATTTTTTTCAAGAAAAACAGTCACTATTAAAAAATTCAATGAATGAAATGGAAAGGAAATCTCACAATGTTTGTGAGATTTATGAACCAAAACTGATATTTTTTCCCCCTAATTATTACAATTCCCCTGATTTCCTACAAGCTATTTTCTTAACTGCTTTTGTAATGTTAGCTGCTTCAAATTCATATGCACAACTTAAGAAGGGGGAAAAAAGTAGTTAACTTGTTTTCTGTCTGCCTTATGAAGTTTCCATTCCCCTATCCTGAATCCTTGCTTTATGAGATGGGGATGGAATACTTATATCCCTTGCTCTCAAAATGAGTTCCTGCAACAAAACAGAGATGACTCAGTCTTCCAAGTGCTTGCTGAGCACCATAGGGGCAAGTTATCTATGAAGGTTTACAGGGTACAAGGATTTTGCTTATTGATTCAACCTTCCTACAAGTGTTTGGTGAGTACCACAGAGAACACACTGTTTGCTAAGGTTGACAGGGTAAGGGAGTTAGTGCCTCCTTCCAACAGTTTATTATATGCTATGCTTAGGTAGTCTGTCTTAGCAGCTGTATTTATGGTGCCAGGAGGCTATGGAGGTATTAGCAAAGAGCTTCAGAGGGGGTTAATTAACCTAAAAACATTTAAACTAAATATAATAGACCCCCAAATAGAATTTTACTTGGCAAATTTCTAACAGTCTTGCCATCTGACTGTTGGACCTTAAAAGAATCCTAACATAATGACAAATTCCTAGATCTAGAAATTAGGCTATATTTACCATCCAATAGCAAATGTGCTCAAAACAGTGACATCCTGGAAGTACTTTCAGTTTATTATCATAATTATGACCTTTTTGTTCTCACTTTAGGGCTAGAGATTAAAAAAGAGGAAAAGTAGGGTAGACCAGACTAAAAGAAAATAATTTAGTAGACTAGACTAAAATAATAAAAGTATAGAAATCATTAATAACATCATTTTGTAGAATGGCAGTTCATATCAGTTGACTTAGAGAACAAAATCACCCTAACAGTGACTGAGATATCAGACAGGTCTCCTGACTCCTGGTCTATGCTCTGTCCTTTAAACCAGAACAAAAGCTGAACAGTGAATTTATAGAAGGAGATGACAAGTCACATCAGAATCTGAAACACTTGGAACAGTGGAGTGAAGCTGGTGACAGGGGTAAGCAACAAGAGCTGAGAGATTGCTAATAACAGCACCAGATGTGCCATTAGGAGAAAAAGGTATATTGCCCCCAAATCAAAGAGAGTGAGCTCTAAAAGGTTATCATTGCTTATGGAGATATAGTTCCCACTAAACAAAGTACAGGAGTTAATGGGAAAGGTTAACACTAATGCAGGGGCCATTTGGGTCATTTCTTGTACCCTGAGACATGATGGGATGCTGTTACAGGTCATGTTTTCTAAAACAAAAAAATAATTCAATTTCAAAGAGAATTCAGCATATTGTCAACTTTTATCACACTGCCAGAGAAACAGTATGGATTTCAGTTTGCTTCTAGAATTATCTGTATCAGAATAATGAGGATACATTTGTTAAAACTGTAGATTCCTAGGCCTACAGAATCAGGATCTCTGAATTAGTTGATTCTGTGCAGCACCATAAAGTCTGAGAACCATTGAAAGAAAGCTCTTACCTCTTGCTTACCTCTAAATTCTGCCTTAACTGCTGTAATTCTTTTCTGAGTCACTGAACAGAAGTTTGAAATGCTGCAAAAATCACTTAAGTCTTCCTACATTTTACTCTGAACAGTTTTTAAAGTTTGCTTTCTAATTCTCAGAGCCTTGGATAATATTGTTTTTAAGTGTTCCAAATTTCTGCTTAAACTAGGATAATAACGGTGGAAAAGAAATGCTTTCAAGAGATATCTAGGATGAGGGAGGTAATAGCCAAAGCTTACAATATGTCAGGCATTATTTTTACTGCTTTAGATGTATTAATTCAATTCCAAAACAAATTTAAGATTTATTACCGCTGATAACATCATTTGCATTTTGGAGTTGTAGAAACTGATGCACAGAAGAGTTAAATAAATTTCCCAGGATAAAGAACTAGCAAATGGAAGAAGCAGGATTCAAGTCAAAACAGTTGAGTATAATCACCAGTGTTCTTAACCATCACCCTACTGGCTCCCTGTGGAAGTCAGTAAGATTTAGTGACTGGTTGTTTATGAACTGCAATGCCAAAGGTGACGCTTTGCTTCTGATAAGTTATACTCTTGATCCACATTCACTGAAACAGGAATAATTACTAACAAGTGCAATAGCAATATAGAATGGTATTGTTTCATGCTGGTCTCAGCCTATCAATAAGCAATGCTGTGGCTGGACCAGATCTTGTGTTTCTTATTATAATTGTAAGACGCCCTTTAGAAACAATCATCAGAAAAACTTGAAAAAAAATAAAGGCTTATTTCTAACAGGATCAGGAAATTACACAGCACATCTGGGGTCACACAGTGAGGAGGGCATGGGTAGAGAGTGAGAGAGAGCATAAGAGCCTGGGGTTCTGTTTTTATTGGGGTCAAGGGTGGGGCCAAGGAATTCAAGGACTCATTCTTTATTGGTGAATTTAAAACATAAGAGTGGGAATTTAAAGCTCTGGAAGATTAAAAAAAAAAGTTGCCCAAATGTCAATTATCCAAATCAGTCAAAATCTCTAAAACAAAGAAACCTCAGTGAGGCCAGGTCCTGTGACCAGCGTTTACTGCATTCCTGGGATAGATGGGAGAGATAGCCAGCTTTGAAATGGATGCCTAGCAATCAAAGCCTCAGTCAGTCATTTGCATTACAAAAAAGGGGGAAAAAACAACAACTGTCAGGTTTACACTACTGGTTCTACCGTAACAATTAACATTTTAGAAGAAATTGTTGATTTCCAGTACCAACCAAGATGGAATAAGCCTAGTACGGACTATCTCTCCTAACAGATTACAACCATACACTCTGAGAAAATACAAAAGCAACTACCTGAAAACTCTGAAAATTAAAAGGTAGAAGAACAACCAGGAAGAAAAATCAAAACATGAATAATGGCCAGAAGCATATATTCTCATTTATCTCTAGGTTTTCACCCAAAAGTGGGCCAAGTCCCAGAACTGTGCAACTGGTATGAACAGTTGGAAACTCCAGGAAAAACACCCTCTCTCTAGCCAGAGAACCAGAAAAGAGGTCCTCTGCACGCTGATGGGTATGCAGAGATTCCCTCCTTTTTTTCTCTTTTTCTTTTTCCATCTCCTGGCCTTCCCTGAGGCCAGCCCCAGTCTCAAAATGGCAATGCTGTGACAGCAGTAGTACTGGCAGCCATGTAGTGGGCACTCAAAATCTTAAGGGAAAACCCTTCCCTCTAGCAAGAGGAATGGAGAACTGGACTCTTGTGTTTCTCACAGTGTTGGGAGGAGGGGAGGATTTCTTTCTTTTTTTATTTCCCTCTTCTTTCTTTATCCTAAGGGTAGTCGCCACTGCACAAACAGCGCAACTGCATGGGGAGCCAAAATTCTGAGAGTAAACCCAGATTCTGAGCCAGAAAACAGTTGCCCTAGGAAAGCATGGCTGAAACTACAGACAAAATTTTACTGATTGCTTTACTATGTAAGTTCCACTCCCGCTGTGGGTTTCAACTACCCTCTGTGATTTATTTGCTGATTATATTCCAGCAAAACCTGTATGGCAATAATTCTCACTCCTACACTCCCCAACAACTATAGGTAAATGGTTAGATGGGGGAATACAGCAGGGTCTTCTTCTGGGTGAGAACAGAGTCTCTGCAGTTTAGAAATTGGAGTTGGTCCCTTCCTCTTACACTGATGGGAAAAAGACAGAAAGAGCACCTTGAACTATATCCTCAACCTCAGAAAATAGTCTCCAGAGAACCACTTGTAAGGTTTGAAGTTGATAGCAGACTATGATGGACTTCTAAATACTTCAGCATGGACCATGCGATAATATATTTCCAGCAGCTGGTTAAAACTTTAAGTCTAGAGGCAGTTGCCCTAATCAAGAATGCACAGTCCAGAGTGGTCAACTAACATTATATCAAAAAGGTCCATACTCTAGAAATTGCTATTATAAGTACTTCTTTTATCCTGTACAAATCAACTATTGACACTTCGGCAATTACCATACTGAGTATCAGACATGGATCTTTACAACTGAAACTTATGGCTTTAGTATTTAGAATATAAATCTTAGAAACTGGCTCTTATTGGTGAAACAGGCAAGCATTTATGACATGTGGGCTGACTAAAATACTTGAGATATGCTCCCCATCCTTGGATGAAGAAGTTACAAAAATCTACCTATCTTTCACCTTTAGAGATAAAACTTGAGTCTTGATTCCCTAATCTGTCCTTTGCCTAGTCATTGATAATGAGAGGATTTCTGAATGTCTGATATAAGAATAAAATAATCCCACTTCTGTAATGCTGTTGTGTCTGTCCCAAGTGAACCTTTCATTCAAGGTATGGTCAGAGCACCTAAGTGAATGAAGAGTTGGGACTTTATTGAGCCTATAGGATAAGTTGTAGGAAATATCGAAGACATCATATGCTAATAAACTTTAGCTTAATACATCTCTGTATATGAGGCATAAATTTTCTTTTGTTATAATATAATAGCGAAATCATAGCCAACCCTCACCACTTTTTCTTTGGCAGCTACATCACATATTAACAAGACCCTAGTTATGGTAAGCGGCCAAATTATTTTAGGTCAATTCTCATAACTATGGGGATGTCCTCCTTCTCCACTGAGGTACTAAACAGCTTGTGATTCATGTTAAGTGCCAGAGCTGTGGAAATTTAAGGATTATGGTACAGCATATCTAATACACAGAGAATATGTGGCTGTACTATGGCTCTGGAAGGGCACAAGAGGGGAGCCAGAAAGTTCCCACAATCCTTAGAGAGAAAAGCACAGAGGTTATTCTGGGGAGCAACCTCAGCAAGTTTCCCCTAAAGAGTTTTACCGCTTTGAGAAGATGCCTGCACCCAAAGAGGTGGAGTGAAAACCACTGGTATAGACAGACATCATTTGATGCGTCACCCTGCCTTAGCCAGACCATGGGGAGGAGTAATCAATACGCACATCAAGACCACTCTGGCTACAGAAATCCCCACTGAACACCCCTATGCAACTATATCCATTATAGTAATAAAATGCTCTTGAAACATAGCACAGTGCTGCCAATACCAATCTTATACCAGTTACTGATTAAGCAAGTAACACCATTTTTCCAAGAAGCTCAAGGTTACTGAAACTGAGAGGAAGAAATTGTCAAAATACTCTTCTAGTCCATCAGTCTTCTCCTGGCTTCACTCACCTCCCATCAGGCCTTGACTCCAAACTCAGTCTTTAACCACTGCTCCCTATAGTGTCACATAAAGTCATGCCCTTCCTCCTCAGCCATGACAATTTTCACCCAAAGCCACTCTCACCATCAGTTTTCTCTAGTTCCATTCCTAGGGCTACCACACTGTTTACTGGGATGACGGAAATTGCAGCTTAATCTTACCTGCGTCCTTACTGATATTCAGTTCTCAGATAATCTTAGGGTTGGAAAAACTTCAGGTGATACTCAGTTCAACGTTCCCATTTAAGACAGAATTGCCCTCTACAATATCCCTTAGAAATCCAATTTATGACTAAACTCACTTAGCAATAGGTCAATAATTTTCCCTGAAATAATTTCCCTAAAGTTTTACACAATGTATATAAACTGATAAAAGTCCACCTCACTAAGTTTTCTATCAAATTATTTTGGTTCTGCCTTCTGTCAAAAGGAAAATGAATCTGCTCCCTAAGCTATATATCATCCCCTCAGTCATTTGAAGCCCATTCCCCTGTGTCTCCTAAATCTCTGCATCATAAAATAAGGTTATGGTTTCCTTTTATGACATGGTTTTTAGATCCTTCTCCATCATGGTTGTCTCTTAAATTATAGTGAGTGAGCACAAATTAGATTGGGGTGAGGTGGGGTGGAAGTAGTGAAGAGACAGATCATCTGGTGCCCAAGGAGAACATTATTAAGTCTGAGGAGGAGAACTGGTGGGGAACAGAACAATGGAAAAATAGGGCACTATCAGATGTCTACTTGACAATGGTTTCCAAAGTTTCCACTAAATTAATTGGTGCCTAGTTCCACAGACTACCCTGACCAGATTTGTTCTACAAGGTGTTATCTAGAGGTATACCCCATTTAGTGCTTGCCACCCCACACACTAGATATTTGAATAAAGAAAATAGAGAAATTCTTGGGTTCTAAGAATTTCTACCTCATAGAGAGATATAAAGTTGCTAGATATTTTCATACTTTAGGAAAAACCTTAGGGTTTTTCTGAGAAAAAATTAAAATATAAAACTTGAAATTTTAGTGTGCTTTGCAATTTTTGTCATTTCATCATTTTTGAAATGGGTCATCTATAATTTGCTCAGAAAAATCATTATATTTTAGTGTATTTAAAGGTAAAAACCCCAGAAGAAAAAAAATGATATAATTGTTAATTTTCTGTATTGTTAAGTGTGGTTTGTTTCTGTTTTGTTTTTGCATTACAATCGTAGGGAAAAACAAAATTCCTTGGCCAGCAGGAAGAATTTCACTCAGGCCTTTCAAAACTTCAGCCTCTTTCCAACCAAATCCTTCTCTCCCTCTGCTCCCAAGAAATTTGTATTCCCATTTTAAAGCTACCCTGCTTGCACCCCAGGCTTAGCTCCCCCAAATGAATTTCCTAGATACCCACCAAAGCTACTTTCTTCTGATCTTCAGGTCCTACTTATGCCTGGGTACCTCTAGGAACTCACCAGCAACGTTCACTCAGCCACCTCTTTTCACATTCCTCCAAACTACTTCTGACTTTTGCTTCAAGGCCTATTGATATCCCTTTGATTTGAATTTTCAGGGATAATCTGTTTCTTCTGAAATCTAGATGTGTCTCTTTAATTCATAAGTCCTAGAAATAATCCATTCTGTACAGATGCACAGAAATAGCAATATTACACTGGAAAGAAATTACCAACAATGGACAAATAAAACAGAAGCAGACTCATAAATACAGAGAATAAAATGGTGGTCACTGGAGGGCAGGGGGTACAGGGCTGGGCAAAATAGGTGAAGGGAATTAAGAGATACACACTTCCAGTTATAAGATAAATAATTCATGGGAATGTCATGTACAGCATAGGGAATGTAGTCAATAATATTGTAATAACTTGGCACAGTGACAGATTACTAGACTTATCATGGTGATCAATTCATAATATATATAAATGTTGAATCACTATTTTGTACACCTGAAACTGACATAACATTGTATGTAAATTATACTTCAATAAAAAAAGAAAAAGAAAAATATCTATTTCTAAAGGGCCAGAAGACAGGGACTTCTCTGGAGGTCCAGTGGTTAAGACTTCTCCTTCCAGTGCAGGGGGTGGGGGTTCCATCCCTGGTCGGGGAACTAAGATCCTCCATGCCTCGCGGCAAAAATACCAAAACATAAAACAGAAGCAATACTGTAACAAATTCAGTAAAGACTTTAAAAATAGTCCACATCAAAAAGGAATCATAAAAGAGCCAGAAAACAATCACCAACAGGCTATGGTAAACAGAACTATAGTATAGGTAACAACTTCTTTTCTTTCAAGATTGGTTTTAGCAATAAAAAGACAAGACAACAGTAATATGAGAGCTGAAATGCAGGAATTGCACAGATTAGAATGTTTTAATAATAATAATTGACTTCTGCAGTACAGTGCTGAACCCAAGACTAATGGGCTTTCTCTGAATGATTTTGGAAATTGTGGAGTATTTTGAGCTTCCCTGAATTCTGTTCAGAAATTATGCTGACATTTTTTGGTGTGGCCAATATATTTCTCATCCATCTATGCTGTTTCATTAATTCAATTAGATGCTGACTCTTCAACTGGGAATTTGTTAAATTCTGAGGCATAGTAAGCCATCTATTCCTGGCTGGGAGCCAGGAATGATGGGAAAGCATTTCACAAAGAAACTGCTTGAATATAAATGTCCCAGGATAGTTCTTGAAATTATGGTTCTAAATGCACCCACCAGCTTTAGATCATACTAGGCAATGCCAAATTCTCAGAAAATGAAATCATCAAGATAGAATGGATATTGAATAAGTTAACCTAAAAAAAAAAAACTATTATAAATACAGAAGATAGAAGATTCACATCACATTTCCAGGAAAACCTACTCACATGCACTGTCAGAAAAGCAGAATCTGTGTAACTTACCCAGAAAAATGGAGGAGCCAATGCAGGGATCATTGACAGGAAAATGAACATTGAACAAGGCATATAAGCTCCCTGGGCCTCTGTTTCCTCATTATTGAAATAATAAGATGATTGGAATGAGTGGATCTGACTCCAAAATTAATTATAATTTTGACCAGAAGGATTACAAGAGGAATTGTCCATTGTCCCTTCCTTTTTTTCTTCTTTCCACAACATTGATTTTAAAAATCCTTGAAAGCATCTAGGTTTGTATTTAATAATTGCCCTCATCTATGCAAAAATTTTAAACTTTAAGTTTTTTGCACACTTACAATTTAAGTGGAAGAGATATATTTACAGCAATAAAAATAATGGGAATTAAATTATAGGCAATAGATGTTCAAAAAAGAAATGCAGTAATAGCATTTTTTTCTAATTCACGGAGGTTATGAAAATATTAAAAGTGCCCCACTTCATATGGGATTGTGGGTAATTCATACTTTTTCTTTATTCTGTTTTCTAAATTACCTTCAATGTCCATGTGTAGCTTCTATTATCAGAAAAAGAAAATGAGTTTGTTTATAAAGAAAGGGGAAGGGAAAATAACCTATTTTGTGTATCAACTATGAAGCATTCTTTTTTATATAGAATATATTAATTGAAATGCTTATCTGCATAAGTGTTCCAGTTCTTTCCCATTTCATGATATTTTCTATTTCTTAAAACAATTTTCTCAGTTTTAAGAAAAATCGAGGTAAATCGTGCTTAAATTTAGACTGAAATTAAGGATAGAAGGGAAACATTCAACCTGAAAATAATTTGGTACCTTAAGAGTTTAGTAAATATCACTAGTTATTTGACTTAGTTGGTGTAGACAAGGAAGGAAGATTTGTCCAGAGCTAAGGGGTCTCTGCAGCCATTTAGAGAGCCAAAGTGTCAAGGGCTTGAGGGGTGGGGTGGGGGGTTGTGAAGGACACACCTCATAGAACATGTCAGTCACAGCACCTGGGAGTCAAGGCATGAGCTTTGGAAGACTCTTCCTCAGACAAAGGCAGGGATAGGACAGCATGAAACATGGGGGCAAAGAAGAAGGATGGGAAAGTGAGGTCCCCTCCAAATGTGGGGCCTCTGGGTTCCTGAGGAGCTATCTTTTCTCCCATCTGGAACCAAGAGTTGTCCCTTTCCCATCTCTGTGGCCCTCAGAATGCCTTGTGTAGAGTCAGAATAACTACTAGCTATTAATAACTACTGACTAACATTTATGAGCAATTGCAAAGTGCCAGACACTATTCTAAATGCCTTACACATATGAACTCATTGAATCCTCACAGCAGCAAATGTTTTTACGGATAAGGAAACCAATTCAGAGTGATCCAGGGACTTGCTATAAGGGCCAGAGTGTTGGAAGAAGCATTCAGCCCAGGTAGTCAGACCTCAGAGCTGGCATTCTTCCCTGCTTCTCCACAAGTGGAAAAAGGAAGGAGGGAAGGAGGTGAAATATCTTATAATGAAGAGAGAGGTTTTTCCACGTATAGGGGGCAGTAAAGAAAATCAGCAAAATGTAGCCTAATAACCCACAGGGGCAGAGAGAAGACTCTGGCTTCTGGGTGTGTGCTCCTGTTGTCTTCGCCAGAAGCTGCTTCGTCAGTTCCCAAGACCCCCAACTAGAGAATGCCTGAAAGACAAGAAACTATTGATCAAGAAACTATTCGAGTAGGTTAGAGACATACATCTACCATGCGAGAGGAGACTGAAACTCCAGCGAGCAGTGCCAAAATCAACCCTTTCCAGAATGAAAAAACTCATCTCTCAGTACTTCTCAATCTAATTGAAATCCACCTCTATGGGATAGATTCACAGACAGCAGATAAACTATGATTCCATAGTTGAGTACCCTCTCAGCACAAATAATACCTGGGCTGAATTCTCAGCTGCAAATATTCAAGTTAGACAAAAACAAGAGTAACAGAAAAGCACTGTTTTTACATATCTGAAATATACACCCCCAAATCTCCACTTGGGAATAAGAATAGTTGTGTGTATATGTATTTTTAATATATTATTTGTACATATTACTGTGCCTGGTGGGAGATTTGGGTGGGGATTTTTATGAAAGAGATGTGTAAAGGGAGTGTTTTCCAGAGAGGCCTGAGGGAAGTGGTGCGGCGGGGGGAGCTCAGCCAGCACGTGGCTAAGTATGGCTGGAGACAGCTCTTCCTTTTTTCCATATTTCTTGCCATAAGGTCTAAATTTAAATTTGGTTAACAAACAACTTTCATTTCAAGGTCCATTTCATTTTTATTTTCCTATGAAAAGTAAATCGTATGATGCCAGTAATGCAGACATACTATAGCTGTTTCTCTTTTCTGTATCAAATCTGAAAATAAACTTGAAAAGCTACACCTTACAACTCTGACATTTTCTGAAGTTTTTGTTCTAGTTAAGACTTAGTCTTTTATACTTACAGAATAAATTCAGTTACTTCTGGTACATAGTAAACCCAGGCTCAAAGTGTTAGGTTCACAAAGAGATATCCACTTTCCTAAATATGAAACGCAAGGAATGGGCTGCAGCCGATGTGAGAGCATAGACAAATGTGCATCCTCTAGAATTTGAACCAGGAAAACACAACCAATGGTGTCCATCCCTAAAGTGACACGAGAGGTGGCTTAAAACAACAACATGACTGATGAAAGTATTGAAACTCAAAATTGTTCAATTGTAATAATTTATTTCCTGCTGACTTCAATTTGGAATTGGAAATAGCACCACCCTTAATCTATCTCATGCTAGATTGAGATTATTTTGTGTGGCATCTGTACAAATTCAAAAGTATGTATATTGTAATTTTTCCCTCCTATATGTAACTCAAATGGTTTTACCAAAAAAAAAAAAATCCTTTCTGGCCGGTCAAATAAAATAAGCTTGAATCACACTCCACGAGAGGAGATCATTCCTCTAGCTACTCCAAACATTGAGAGGGATGAAGTCATGGATTCAGATTAACCTCTGACTCTGAGCTCCTGTTTTAGCTTATGAATTGTTTTACTCTTATTCTGTACCATGTCAACCCAGATGTAAAACTGAAAACTCTTTCCTGTTTGCCACCAGAATCCACTTGCACAAGGTTTTAGTGTTAAAAGCATCGGCTGAAAGCTTTGGTGAGACAGGGAGGTTTACAATTGAAACTGTAAAGTCAGATCTTAAAATAATTCTTTTTCTCCCCAAAAGTTATATTTTGGTAGATTTTTGCTTTAGTGCATTAACCAAAAACAAGTTCCTTTCTGAGCCTTTGAACTACCTGTCATCTTTGCAAGAGTGAGGATTTTGTTTCCGTGCAGCTTCTTCAACCCTGTGCAGCACACATTTTTGTGCATCTTCCTTTCTCTTTCTGGCAGCCTTACCTATGGTACCTGAGTCCAAACTGGCACTCTCATCCATAATGAGGAGTTCCTGAGATCTGGTGTACACAGAGGCACATACCCATAATTACATCCATTAAGATGTTCACAATAGCAATTAAGAATAAATGTCCAAAAAGAACTTACTAGTCCGTCTTATTGGGAAGTCCAGAGGCTGGATGAGCCTTGAAGTTGGTTTATACAGAGATGTCATAAGGACACAGCGCCCTTCCTTCGCAGTCAGGGCCAACCCAAAGTGGCCTCACCTAAGCCCTAGGAATGCTACTGATGTTTCCTCACTTTACCAGTAGGACACAGAGCTTGAGTTCTACAACCTTTGAACAGAATTCCTCACATTTTCAGTGACTGAACCACCCCAAACTCACCCTTGTAGCTGGGAGCATGCCAGACACTGACTGGCTTTGTTGTAAATGACCAGAACTGTAGCCAGGAGGAGGGGATTGCCCTCTGGGTTTACACCAAGCCAGGCTGGAGACAGGGTCAACGCTAATGGGGGAGGATGTTAATGGATGTTGAGGAGACTCACAGCATCCACAACAAGAGTGAGGCCTCATCTGCGGGGCCAGCAGCCCAACAGCACGCTCTGTGGGGACTGCCTACTAGAGACTTTTAAGTTTCAGCAGCTCTTGGAAAGTCAAAGAGGATAAGAGTGATGGTGGTCAGAAGATTTTAAGACAGAGAGGGGAAAAACAGATACCTGAGATACAGAGGCGGAATATGCTCAGGAAGAAAGCAGGATGCAGCCTTGGAAACAAATCCTATGAACAGATAGACATGCAGACCCTGCCCCAGGAATCCCACTCTGTCAAGTCCTGTGTGGTGTAAGCCATAAATCTACCCCCAGCAGGTGGCAAACATGACTTAATATGGTAGTTTCCCCACAAGCTGTTCACTCTCTCATTTCCACTTTGCCTCACCATTTGGACATGATAAATACCCTCACTTCCTCACTTCATCTTCAGGGGCTTCACAAAGCTATCGCGCTCATCCAAGCCAGCCACTGCGGCCTGCTCGGCCTTAAGAGAGCTTCACTATCCTGTGACCTCTGCTTTATTCCTCATTCCTCCAGGCTCCTGCAGCCCTGAGGAGTACTCACCCCTGGGCTTTGTTAGTGGAATGCTAGACACTTACAAACATGCAGAAAGCACATTTCTATATAATAAATCTAATAGTAGCCAAACATTTTTCCTAGCCTAGAATGTGCTCATTTCATCTTTGTTTCCATATTATAGACACATGTTCTGTGTCTGGCACTGTACTAGATAATTTTTAAATCTTAATAAATTGTAATAAATCCTCACAACCAAAGAGTGTTTAACAACCAGTTTACAGTTGGGAGACTCAGGCTCAAGTGAAATAACTTGTTTGAACCATTTACTACAGTGGCAGAGCCAAGTTTGTCTAATTCTCTCTCCACCAGATCACAGTAAAATACAGCCTTCTTCCTGAGAACGCTATACTTATATATAAAGAGTGCAAAGAGATGCAAAATACTTTATTATTTAGCTTAAGCTTTGGGTCCAAAATCCATTGTAGGAACTAGGATATTGGGCTGGACCACAGGAAAATTCCATTTTTTGCCTTGGTTAGAGACTTGGGGATCCTTCTTCCCCTCAAACCCAGACTCAAAACTTGAGTCTTAAAACTCAAAGAAAAAGAAAGTCCACATCCCATAGGGCCAGGGATATTGGAGATGGAGACAAGGGGAAAGAGGGAGCAGATTACTCAATACTCATCTTATATTAAAGGGGACCAGGCCACCTGCCCTAGGTTTTTCAGGCTGATATGGTAGTAGTAAACTTGGCTGCATGTGGGCAAAGTGAAAGTGAGAGCTGGCTAGGGCTGATTGAGCCCAGATTCTTAAGTCCAGACACACAGAAGAAAACACATCCATGCAACCCACCTAGGGGACACCAGCTCTAGGAAAAAAAAAAAAAAAACCTTCCAGGATGTTCTAGCATGTGCACAACACATTTGCTTTTGAGAGTGATTGCTCTTGCCCTAACTTCTCTCTAGAGGGTTATAAAAGGTATCAGGGTAGAGAAACTTTGAATTCCCTCTTCACATAGGCATCACATATGCTAATTATAACTGGAAATGCCTTGTTGATAAATTTCATTATTTATTACGTGCAACAGAGAATAAAGTTGTAAGAAAAATTCCTTTAGTCAGGATGGGTTTAATATGAGTAAAGTGAGAATATTAATGAGTCATTGGAATACTCATTTCAGATACAAGAACACTTTTTCAGATAACCGTGCTGCACCTCCACAAACTGAAATCATCCCCATCCTTTGAGTCCTAGCGTGTGAGTGACGGAGACCCCACTCACTGCTCCTGTGTCAAAGCCACCTCAGTGCCCTCAACAGAGGATGGCCATAGCCAAGGCTGCCTGTTGACTGAGAAAGGAAAAGAACAATTTGTGCAACAAAAGGAAAAAAGAAAAGAAAGAGAAAGAACGAAGAGCCTTGAATACAGAGTAAAGCAGTTTTCTTTAAAAGGGCCTGGTCTGCTTGCTCAGCTGACTAAGCTGGTTCCACATAAAAGCATAAAAGAACATTCATGAATTGAAGAACCTAAGCATAGTGAACTGAGTGGTTCACCACCAAGACCAGTAAGTTGACCTTATTATCTGCCTGCTGCATACATGCCATCAGCAACAAAGGATGGAGACTTCATTTAAAATTTGAGTCTTTGGTCCTTTCACAATAGTCTTTTCAGGGTCTCAAAACTCTTGATACTTTTCCAGAAGTTCTTTATTACTCTGGACACTTACTCCTTCCCTCCCACTCAGAACAGGAAGATGAAATTGGAGTTAAAAATATTCACAGACCCCAGAGATAAATTTGGTTTTTGTTCGTTTTATTTTCCTTTAGCTAAAACCATGTTTTGTACTACAAATATTAAAGCCCTGCTCATGTGTATTCTAAACCTCCAGATAGTAGGACTCACTGCTCATATTTAGTTTCAAGTAGAGTTTGTGTTGGACCCTTTTTAAGCAACAGATCAGGTTCATTTGCAATTATCAAGATTCATTTCAATTGTTCTTCTCTGGCAAGTTCAATGCGTTCCCCAAGAAAGGGTTTATGTAACAATATCCAGGGACTTCCCTGCTGGTCCAGTGGTTAAGACTCTGTGGTTTCATTGCTGTGGGTGTGAGTTCGATCCCTGTTTGGGGAATTAAGATCCCACAAGCCACTCAGCGTGACCAAAAAAACAACCCCAAAGAACAATATCCACAAAGAATGAAAATAAAAGTTTCAAATCAGCCTCAAGTCAAATAATGACAAATAGACAATTGATAAAGCTGGCTTTGATGGAGTTCTGCTGTATATTCCGACCTTCACAGAAATTAAACTTTTGGTTTTTTTCTCCTAATCTTCTGGTTGCCACCAAGTATGATGGCAACTTACTGTGCCCCAAATCAATATGTGGTATAAGGGCAACACTTTCTAAGTCCCAACTTCCTAATCCATAGTGAAAAAGAAGTTTAAACCTGCCCAATCTATCCCTCAGAAATTTTATGAAAATAAATGAGATTTTATGAAAGCACTTTGCCTTATCAAAGGAGGAAGGAGTGTGACATAAATACAAGAGTGTGATAACTGGTAGCAAAAAAAAATTAGTCCTGTGTTATTCCAACATAAATCATATTTCATACATTATAACAATATGGGCACTCATCAGGAATAAAATAACCTTCAATTAGATTTAAATAGAGACAGGTGTGTAATGCAATGCCTTCTGACCGAATGCCAACATGAAATAAGTCCCTAAGGGTTTAAAATGCTTAAAGAATAAGCACTACAAAGATGAGCAGCCTCACTGGGATATAATTCAATCTCCACTTTTATTTCCAATTCCCCTTTCAACCCACACACCTATTGTCTGCTCTGCATATGTTATTGATATGCATCTACATCATTATTATAATCAATAACAGAAAAAAGTCAGTGCCCTTAGTCTTGCATAGCAACAGTTTTCATATCTTCTGTAGTGTCTGCAAATGAAATGAATCATAAGAGACCATACAGACCATAAGAGAATTTGGAGAACAGATCCCATTATATAAATATAATTTACATAAAAATGCAGATTCCTATGTGGAAAAGCTGAAAGCCCTTTGCTAAACTCTTTCCCCCCATTAGAAATACATATTGAAGCAGAAAAAAATGTTCTCTATTTTCCCCTAAGCATATATTGCTACTAAAGATGATAAATCAAATGAAGGGGAAGCGACGGGCTTCTTTGAACACAGAATTGTAAGGTGAGTGGGCAGGCTGTACTTACTACAGAGTCCTTCCCATGTCATAGCCCACCTAGTCAGTTTCAATAAATGGCATGTGGATATTTGTAGGAAAACAAACAAACAAACAAGCAAAAAAACCCAGAAACTGAAACTTTTAAATAAGAAAGGGACTGGCCCAGTGACATCACATTGTTTACCCACATTCTACTTCCAGTCAGTCATCATACATCATTTCAAGGAGTAGCTTTGTATCCATTGAAAGTACTTTCTCTTTCACTATCCCTCCAACCCTCTTGAGCTACAGGAACACAAAATGTTCTCATATGAATTATCACCTGGTTTGTTCTGTACTGTTCTGAAACCTTAATGTGTCCTAAAGAGATCTTTACATGGCACTGTTAACTTTGCCCAAAATTATTATATCTGTGCATGTCCCAATGTGGGTTCCCTGGGAAACAAACTCTGAGAAGGTTCACTGGGGAGGACCCTCAGCACCAAGGGGTGGTGAGGGGGAGGGAGGGCTGAGGACTGGGCTGAGGGAGGAGCAACCGCACTGCACACACAAAAGCCTCAGGTGATTCCACTGGGAGCTCAGGGGCTAGGAGGGCCCCTCGGCAGAGCCTCGAATCCATTACATTCCTTCTCAGACAAGTCATTAGCCTCAAGCTGACTGAGGAGGTGCCTGAGGTGACTTTGCGCAAGGCTGCTCACCCCAGCCGAGGGCAGTGTTTAGGGAGGGGCTCAGCTGAGAGTGTTCAGCGCAGTCTCTCAGAGTGTTTCACTCCCCAAGGAGGAGGTGTGGCCCATGCACCAAGGCATCCCTTGCAGTGCAACAGACTCTACAGGCTTCACCAGCAAAGCAGCCAGTCGCAATATGCAGGGCGTTTGCACTTGGTGGGTGCCAAGATCACTGCTTATCCTCTCTATTACCACTTCCACAAACTTCTGACAAAGGCAAGGGTCATATTTTGTCAATTACTTATCAAGGGATGTTTTAAATATTGTCCATTCAGTGTGGTAATCTTGCTAGGGCTGTCGTGCCTGAGGTGTAACTAACACATACCAGTAAATTGTTTTTTGAATATTTACATTTTTAATACAATTTGAATTAAAATGCTAACCCAGGGTTTCTTAACAGCAACACTATTGACATGTTGGACCAGATTATTCTTTGCTGGGGTCAAACATGTTTAGCAGTATCCTCTGTCTCTACACACTAGAGGCCAGTAGCGTTTTTCCCCACAGCTGTGACAGCCAAAATGTCTCCAGACATGGCCAGATGTCCCCTAGGGCCAACTTGTCCACTGTTAAGAACCACTGAGTCAGCCTCTGATGCCCACATGCTCAGGGACAGCAGATGGGTTTGAGATGATCCAATGAGAACATCCTCCTGCATTCTGCCACTGAGACACAGACTCCTCTTTGTGGAGAACTATATGCAAGATAGATGAATTTTTTCTCTTCCACAGAGAGTCACTGAGATGTGAAGTTTAAAATAAGCCCCTGCCAAATGACTTGCTCTGCAGTTGGGCTGTGTGGTCCCATTTGGTCTTTCCTGACTCTCCCCTCCTCCAGTGTTCGCCTCCTGTGTCCTCAGTCTCTGGCCTGGGCGGGAGTGGGCTTGAGAACTTGGGTGCCTGATGCTGTACTTCTCGAAGCAGCAGCACAGCAAGCCCTCTTGGGGGTGCCACCCTCTCCAGAGAGGAAAGTGCTGTCTGGGAGGAAAGGGCTAAGTTAGCAACGTTGGGAAAGACATTAGGAATCAAAAAGAGGGAAAATACATTGAGTTTGGCTCAGTTTTTGCAACATTTATTGAGAACTTATGTCCTCATGAACCAATCTGGATACTTGATGAAAATGTAAGTAAGACGGAGCCTCTATGCTCTCGGTTTCAGGGCTTCCATCCAAGTGCTCACATTAATGTGACCCCAGGAGAGCCTCATCTGAGACATGTCACCATGTCAGATTCTGTCCTCAGCTCTGCAGATTCAGCCTTTCATGGTTGCCAGTACCCTGAGAGTGGGTGCATCTCTCCAGCTTGGACTTAGACAAATAAAGCTCATTAAAAGTCAGACAAGCTAAAACAGCCATGGATTTAGCTATGCCAATAAATATGGCTGTCAAAGAAAGCAGACACTTCAACCGGCCGGCACATTTAGGGAAACATCCCTGGAAGTCAATTTGTAATCCAATGACTAGTAGACGTACTCAGGTCACAAACTTGGGTGTGCAAAATATAACTTTACACTCCTACAGCTTCCCTGAACCTCTGTTTGGTACCGTATTTTTCCAGTATGAGTCCTAAAATAGCTAAGTTGATTTGGAATTGCCAGTCTTAAGTACAAACTTGTTTTTAGGAATAGTCTCAGTGAAATTCAGTATTTTCCCTCTCTCGATTACACAGGGTGGACTTAACTCCAGGGCAAATGGTTGGTCCTTGACATCTGCTGAGATGTGGTCCCTTTCAGTCCCTGGATGGTGTCACTTCTCTTCCTTGGTGCATGCTGGTTGACCACATCTCCATGGGTGTCTGTCATAGAACTCTTTCTTGTTCTGAACCTGAAATCCCTGAATCCATCCCTCTCTCTGACACAGGCAAGGCCCGCTCATGCTTGCGGGCCTCTGTCAGGGGAGGCCGGTGGGCCCTCTCTCAGCCACACAGGAGGGTGCTTGCTGTGGGGCAGGGTTCTCTCTGAGGATGCCTCAGCCTGGTCTGCTACTCCTGGCAGCCCCGTATACACACCTCCACTCTCTTTCTGGGGTCCTAGTGGCACAGGAGCTCAGGGTGGGACTGACCATCTCTCAGATCTCCAGGCAGAAAGCAGTACACAAGTTATTCTACTCCTGGGTTTCCCAAAGTTCACCTAGAGAGTTCTATCAAACACTGCCTCCACTCCCTCGCCTACCCACCCAGTCAAGCCCGAGTCTAGCAGCCCTTACAAAGGTCTGACTCTTGTTCCCTCGCCAATTCTGCCTTTCCCATCAGAGGCTCTTCTTGATTCATGCCTGGAAGGAGGATTATGCTCAGTCAGTAAATTCTTTTTCTAATTATGTTTGTCCTATGCTGAGGCTGCAACTTTTAACACCTGAAAGCTAAGAAAACGTCATCTTTGTTTTCTTCTGTCAACTCTGAGAAAATGCAAGCTTAGGTGTCAGAACCAAATGCAGACACTTAAAATAGCAAAATATATTATTAATAAATATATTTAAGCACATCTGTCTGTGAGAAATTGATACATCATCTCCATAACAAGGAGCAGTCTGCCTCAGGGACCAGAGAGGTTGAGGGCTGATTTAGGGAAGGGGAGCTGTTCCAAATATGTAAGAACCAGGAATGACCCATCAGATGAGGCCCCTGGTGGAGAGGAAGCCAGCCACATGGAACTGAGTGTCACAAGTCCTTGCTTAGGGCACACCCATTCCTGGAAAGGGGGTCCTGCCCACTGAACTCTGGACAATTTTTAAAAACAGATGAACAAAAATTGACAGCCTAATGGTTGACAACAAAGATATTTTAAATTCAATAAAAATAAAACAGAAACAGAAAAAACACTTTGTTCTGATGTGATGTTCTGAAACAACCAACTCTGAAAGCCATTTACTAAGAAAAGACAAGGTAAAAGTAATTATCTAAACGAAAGCAGTTGTATGGCATTTTACAATGAAACTCTCCATTTTCCCTTGTGTATTCATTACCCTTCCTAAGCAAAATATCAAACATTTGGTCCATGGGGAAATGTGTCCTTCACTAACCTGGGTTCACAAATTGTGATTTCCCACCCTCCAAGCTGGGATAGAGCTGGAACAGTGAAGAGACGTTTTGAACCAACTCTGGTTTGTATCCTTTGAGTTCTGTAATGGTGAAGCGTTTTGTTCCCTGTGCCATTAAGATGTTGGTTAGCTGATAGCACTGTGCCCACAAGGACTAGTGGGGCCTTCTATTTTCAAGAATATTGAACAATAAGAAGATGTGGATGTTGAAAGGCCATTGCCTTTCAAGTTTGGTCATAATTAGAAATTATAGTGAGTGAATTTTCCCATGTTTAGACAAACCTCTGTAAAATAATTTTCATCAAGTAGTAAATATTAGAATAAACATTAAAAAAATCCTACCCATGTTTTTCAATTTAAAAAATAAATTTATTATTTTCAGTTATAAAATATATTTCACATAATTTAGAAAATCAATCTAGGACTGAATTTAGAAACTCAATCTAGCACAATGTAAAAGTTGAGAATTACGTTTTATTTAGCAGGCTTTCTGAGGACTTCAAGCCCGGGAGGCAGGCTCGGGGATCACTCTGAGTGATGGTTCCCAAGAGGGAGGGGAGGAGCCAGGATATGTAGTTTTTGCAACAAAGACCAGGAAAGTCAGAACGCCAAAAATATTATTGTTAATTAAAGAAAACCAGATATCTCAATTAATGAATTCAGTGCTTTTCTGTGTATGGGAAGATGCAAAAGTCTGGGCTCATTAAAATCATTCCTTTGATATGCAGTTCAGCTAGCTAAAGCCAGTACCCTGTGCTCTTTCATCCTGAGTCTCCTCAGAATGCACCATTGGGGATGGCCGCAGTGTTTAACTGCTTGATGGCAGATATCCTGTTTCCATCCTGAGTTTCCTCAGGGCTCACCAGCGGGGATGACGGCTTGACGGCTGCAACATCCTTTGTTTACCGATATGGCAGGCAAGGTTTCTCATTCACAAGTCCTTGAAGCACCTTCACCGTGTTTGCCACTAGGGAGCATCACCAGGACATGGAGCAGATGGTCCAGTGCACAGTCATAGGCAAACGGCAGCAACAGGACAGCCACTCAATGAACAAAGCTTAACTTGAAAACTGTAATTGTAAAGGGAATAGGAGCTATAGGTCATTGTCCCAAAAAAGTAGTGTTTATTTGTCTTTAGGTTTGGTGCTTCCAAAACAGGCCTTCTGGGAGGGAAATAAAATGCTGTCAGAGTAACACCAGAATCTGGTCTTACCTCCTTGCTCATTTGCAGAAAGTTCAGAATGCAGTTAACTGACAGCTCTCAGCTGTAGCCCGGGATAGCAGCCCCCCAGAGAGCTCTGAGGGACTGTTCTGAAGACCGAAGGGAGGAACTGGGATACTTAGGAGATTTGCTGGGGAAAAAAAATGTAGTCAAGAGATTACTGCTAATCACAAAAAACAGTCATTTCAAGTTAACTATTTTAGTGCTTTTCTCTGCATGGGAAGATGCAAGAGCCTGGGCTTACTGAATCATTCCTTGCATATACATCTTAACTATCTAGGGCCAGTATCCAGTTTTTCTCCATCCTGAATCCCCTCAGGGTGCACCATCAGCAGTGCCTGCAGTGGCTGATGGCTTTACAGTGGCAGTATCCTTTGTTTATTGAAACAGTAGGCAGGCTGTGATATTTGTCCTCAATACTTTCAAATAAGCAGCAGACAATACAGGAGTCAGGAATCATCAAACCTTGTATTTATGTCCCATATTTAAATTAGATTAGGAAGATAAATATTCAGTTCTGGAGCTGGGAGGCCAGCCTGTGGTCCTGACTTATACCCGCAGGTTAAGTGCTTCCCTGTGTGCATGAAGCAAGGCCGCCGAGGTACCTGGACCGGCGGGCCAAGTGTTGCAGGGGTTGGGTCTCCTGCACTGATTGACACTTCCCCTGTGACTTCCTCTATCCCACAAGCTGGCCAACAAGCTTTAAGGAACCCCGCCATCAAATGAGTCTTTGAGATGAGGATATGGTGAGGGGCGTGACTCCTGGGCAGGGTGTGGGGAGGACTGGAGCAAAGTGAGGCCAGGCAGGGCATGACAAGGGTAAAAACAGCATAAGAATTGGCCAGAGCCAACCGAGGCCGCTCCAGCAGGCAGCCCTGCTAGGTATCTGGATACTAGAAATGAGGGGGGGGGTGGCGGGCAAGAAGTAAGGGCAGATGATGGGCCACAGAAACAGAGGGCTTCTACCTGCTGCAGCACTCAAGTTTCCCAAAGGTCACAGGCCCTGAGGAGTACTTCCACAGAGGGAAATGGTGATACAGTATCCATTGAGGACTGGTTCCAAGATCCCGGTCCACACCAGAGCAGGCGCCCTCTCGAGTCTGTTGTATAAAATGGAATAACACAGTCGGCCTTCCTACCTGGGAGGCGGAACCGAGACTGGGCGGAACCGCGGCAAGTGGAGGTCTGACTGTATAAAGGACTTTTGGGGCAGACACACCCGGGTTCCAGTCCACGGCTTTAATTCACCAATTGAGTAACCTGGGAAATTTATGTGTCAGAGTCTCCGTTTCCTCCTGGAAATGGTAATACTCGTAAACAAATTTTGTAAACTTCCTATACAGATACATGCAATAGGCATGTAAATTGCTACCAATTAGTAAGCACTCAATAGATATTAGTGGTTCTCATTATTGTAGTTGCTCTCCTGTTTTCTTTTTCATCTTCTCCTTTGCACTCTCTAGCATTTAAAAGGAAGCTTCCCCTGTTTTGCCGTTTAAACCTTATTTCCTTCATGTCCCTAAGGGCTCTCAGTTCCAGCTTTAGACAGGAGATCCGTGACTTACAGACTCTGAGGGGTGCTTGAGGGTTAACTGAAGACAGAGCAAAAGAGGGGCCTCCTCTTGGGTTATGCAGAGGTAGTGGTCTCATTTCCTGAAGCACAAAAAAAAAAAAAAAAACCCTAAAAAACACCTCAGGAAAAACTTAAAAATGTTTTCACTGTAATCTTGGTACACTGTTATTCATACACTCACGGAACGCATAGACAAATTTACCAAATTTGGTCACAGTTAAAAAATGTAATTCATGAATATTTTAAAATATTATGGAAAATGTATCCTAATATTGATGTATTTTTTGAAATGAAATTCTGCTGCTTTTGTGTCAACTAATTCATGGGTGATTAAGTTGTTCAAGTTTTCTAGTTTACACACCAAGGGGCCATTAGAAATTAGCAAGTGAGTAAAATAATGAGCCTTGACTTTCTCAACTGTAATAATCTAAATGTAAGTGTTTCATTCTAGAACTAGAATGTCCTTTCATTGTATGAGTAATACATCCAAATTAATTAATCCAAATCTGGATTTGGTATATAAATACCCAGGGAGAGATTTATGTATTGATATAAAAATGCAAATAGTTGAAGTGAAAATGTGGAAAGTGGCCATCAGATAACTAAAGCCTTCAATGTGCTGACATCTGATAGCTGTCTGGAAAATTTACAATCAAAACTGGACTAGAACATGAGAGAAGCAAAAGGAAAAGAACCTTTGGGAAAATGTATCACTAAACAGCACTAACACGGTATGATAGGTGTCCTGAGTAGAAGTGACTGAGAGAAGGCTAATGCCTTGAGGATGCAGTGTCTGGGGGGACTTGGACATCTTGGCCTCCTAAGGAATTCAGGTAGGTTATCACAACATGAATAAACCTTAGGTACATACAGTGTAACAAGAAATAGCCATGAAGTAACAGGCTGGTCATCCCCAGATCACTAAATTCCAGAGGCAAATGGAATGGGGTTTATACAACAGAAGAACAAGAGCAATCTGTTTTTATCACTTCACTGAAGGATTTACAACAATAAGGGGACAGAAGGAATTCTGCAATTATTCCTTCACTCATTCATTCCTTTAATCAACATGCATTTTTAGAGCACATCTGATATTCAGAGCATGACAGCGACCATCTAATATTTGCTTGACCTTTTTTGTCTCTAGTTTTATCCGTCGTACCCCTCTTCCAGAAAGCAAATTCCATTTTGCTGAGTTACCTCTCCATCCAAATTCTTAGTGGCACAGCCAATCTCACCTCTGGGAATCTTTCCCTGGACAGAAAAGCACCAAATGTAAAGATATATGAACAAGAAAAATGGATTGCAGCCTTTTTTATAGGGGCAAAACCTGTAAACAAAAGGAATATTCATCAGTGGGAGAATGAATGAATATATTGTGGTTTATCTATGACATGAAAAAGTATGCAGCTTTTTTAAAGAATGATTTCAATCCATACCAATGAACCTGAAGGAACTTCTACAACTTATTGTTGACTTACAAAAGCAATAGGGAGAGATGTATATATAATGAATTCTACTTTTGTAAAACAATGACTTAAAAACTTCCCTATAATGTGTGTTTATATATGATTATATGCCCTGGGAAAGGTATGGGGAGATGCACACTTGGCAGTTAAAAATGACAAGGTGGAGAGAGGACATAAAAAATAAAAGATCTAAGATGTCACATTCAAAAACAGCATGTTTCATATATCATTTAAGTAAAAATTTAAGCTATGTGTTGTGTAGGTATAAAATGTTAATGGTAGTTATCTCAGGGTGGTGGAACTTTAATTTACATGGCTTTCATTTTCTTCCTTACACTGTGAATTTTTTTCAACTTTACAGTATTAAAAATCTGTTAATATTACAAAAAAATTTTTTTGTAATTTTATAGTAAATCACCAGGCCACAGATTCCTCACACTAGACTCATAAAAAAAAAGTCCTGAATACTGGGCTGCTTTCCACATTTTATTTTTCTATTATTTTTATTGAAGTATAGTTGATTTACAATATTATATAAGTTACAGGTGTACATTATAGTAATTAATAATTTTTAAAGGTTATACTCCATTTACAGTTATTATAAAATATTGGCTATATTCCCCGTGTTGTACAATATATATTTATACCTCATTTTATACCTAACAGTTTATACTTCTTAACCCCCCACCCCTATATTGCCCCTCCCCTCTTCCCTCTCCCCACTGGTAACCACTAGTTTGTTCTCTATATCTGTGCGTCTGCTTCTTTTCTGTTGTATTCACTAGTTAGTTGTATTTTTAAAATTCCACATATAAGTGATATCATACAGTATTTGTCTTTCTCTCTCTGACTTATTTCATTTAGCATAATGCCCTCCAAGCCCATCCATGTTGCTGCAAATGGCAAAATTTCATTCTTTCTTTATGGCTGAGTAATATTCCATTGTGTATATATGTACCACATCTTTTTTATCCATTTATCTGTTGATGGACACTTAGTTTGCGACCATATTTTGGCAATTGTAAATAATACTGCTATGAATATTGGGGTACATGTATCTTTCCTAATTAGTGTTTTTATGTTTTTCAAATATATACCTTTTGGATATATATGCTTCCCATATTTTCTTCCCATAGGAAGATGTGGGCCAATGATACTAATGTTGATGCTGGTTTTCCACTGGCCATGTGACTACAATGTTACACTACCTTCTGCACATCTTACTCAAGCTTCACCTTATCATTTGTTTGGACTAAATTTCGCTATAGAAACCAACATATTCATTCGAGCTTATGTGAATGTTATTCACAGAGACTGGAAAGAATCATGTAAATGTTTTCCCAGACCTTGCTGCCCCTAAGTGATCATTCTGCCAAAAGCAGGCTTGATATCTACCTCTCCTACCCCTTACTAAGCTCGTAACAGAACAATGTAATGATGACCTCCCTCTTATTGTTCTATAGATCTTGAGGACCTCAGCTAAGCATGCACATTCCAGTGGTCGTAAGTTAACCAGGACCTGGTTAGCTTTGCAGAGCAAGGTGGCAGAAAATCTCCATTGATTTTGTTCTATCAGAGAGAATGAAACATAATGATAACAAAAGCTTTTTACTAATGTTAAAAAGGAATTTTAACTTTTCATAAGCATTATATAGGGCACAGTCAAGAGTTTACAAGTTCACTCAGACACTTTATGCTCAGTATAAACCAAGTAAACCAAATAAGCTCCCAATGGGTGAGGCTCCTGGAGGTGGGATTTGTAATGCCAATGAATACCCAGCAGTGGCACCAGAAACAGAGAGGAGTTTGTCCATCAAACATGATTGTCCCTCCTCCAAGAGCAAGCAGCACTGTAAAAGTCACAGGCCAATTGACCTCCAAGGAGGTCCAACCCATGATGATTTCTGAATTAATTAGGTATGTTGCTTTCTAGTTTTCTGCATACATCATCCCCTGAATTTAACACATTTGTTGAGTATTTGTGTTCTAAGTTTTTTTTTAGTAGATAAGAAAAGTGAAGCAGACAGATTTAAAAACTTATTTAAGCAAAACAGCTGACAAGGGCTTCCCTGGTGGCGCAGTGGTTGAGAGTCCTCCTGCTAATGCAGGGGACACAGGTTCAAGCCCTGGTCTGGGAAGATCCCACATGCCGTGGAGCAACTAGGCCCGTGAGCCACAACTACTGAGCCTGCGTGTCTGGAGCCTGTGCTCCGCAACACGAGAGGCTGCGATAGTGAGAGGCCCGCGCACCGTGATGAAGAGTGGCTTCTGCTCACCGCAACTAGAGGAAGCCCTCGCACAGAAACGAAGACCCAACGCAGCCAAAATAAATAAGTTAATTAATAATTAAAAAAAAAAAAAAACAGCTGACAAAATTTGTTGTCTGTGTGACCTTTTCAGAATATCCAGAATGCAAGCTCCCTGAGGGCAGGAGAATTTTTTACTATGTTCATTTCTGTATCTCTAGTGCCTGGGACACTCGCCAGCACATGAGAGGCTTTCGGTAAATATCTGTTGGATGGATGAACGACTCTGTTCACTAGAGTATTGTCCTTTATATTCTATTAAAAAAATTGAAGGAAGTTTATTGATATGGGGTGTCCAGAGCCTGCAGAAAGAAACACAGCATAGATTAAACCAATTACTTTTAATTCCAAATGCTTTAAATGCAAACTTCCCCATTGATTGGAAGACAGTGTTGTAAAAAATGTAATTACACATTCATTTTGATGAGTCCTTTCACCTGTTCTTCTTGTGCACATATCTTTATAATAATTCTCATAGTGGAAAACTGCAGGGAGTCCCATGGCAACAGGGCCTATGCTTTGTCAAGAAGAGACACACAGGTTCCCTCATTTTGTGATTTAATTTACCGATGAAGCAGGGAAGAGGAACTACAGGAAGAGATAAAAAGGAAAATCATTATCTCAGTGAATCATCGATATTTTCTAGGTGGATGCATCCATGGAGTTAATAAACTGGTAGGCAGTTCTGATGTATTCACTGTCCTCCCTATCCTCTCTGCAAACACGGAGACACACCCTCAGCCCTAGCAACTCCCAGAGCCACCCACAACAGGAATGCATCACTGAGCACCCACATCATCCTTTGGCTTCTCTCTCTGAGCTCCCTGATACCCTTCCTGTTTTCTGATCGCTGCTCCCCTGCCCATCTCTCTCCCTGCCCTCTCAATGCCATCACCCTACAAGGTTCCATCACAGTTCTTGGCATCTGGGCACCCCAGCACAGCGTCCCCTTACCCCTTGCCACAGCATCAACACTTCCACTTTTGCAAATCTGGATCTCCAGCCCCAACTCTCTCAAGGGCCCAAGGCCAGCATTTCCAACTTTGTGCTTGTCATCTTCCAGAAGGGAAGGTACGTCACAGGTCAAACACTGCAGAAAGGTGGACAAAGGGAAGAACTGAGATAACACTTTGGGATCTAGGAGATCATTGATGATGTGCAGGAGAGCATTTCTGTAAAGCACTGAGAGAAGCCATATTAGGAAGCTATGTATTGACCACCCAACCAAAAACCACTTGCCTAACCTGTAATCTCTCCATATTTTGACATTACCCCTTTTATCCAACCTGTATATTCCTACTCCTCATTAACTCAGAATCTCAGTCACTCTCACACTTTCCTTCCTATCTTTATTACTACTGTTACCTATGTTTCATCCATTTACAGAGGCTCAAGTTTCACCCTCTCTGCTAGTGTCTCAGATCCTCCTGAATTACTGGGTTCAGTGGATCATACTGAACCACTGCACCTTCATATACCCTAGTCTATTATCCTTTTCTTGTGACGTGAACCTAATTTAGTTTGGCCATATGCACTTCTTAGGATAGACCATGTCTGTAGGTAATCCTACAAAGTTTTATTTGATATGGAGAGTTAGCTTCTCCCCCACAACCTCTCCACTGGGCTATAATAAAAGCAAGTCTCAGAACACATTCTCTCATATAAATATAATTATTACACAAATATTCATTAGCACGTAGGCAAACAAATGTTCATATAATCTGTTGGAAGCTCCATGAATTCCAGTTCTTTATGTTTTTACTGTTCTAATTACCTTCATACATTAAATGTCTAATCAAGGCAAAATGATAATATTTCAAGGCAGAATTCTGTTTCCTTTACAGTTGGCATCAGGAAACCAGAATCCTTTAACTTAATTGCTGGACCCAGAATAATTAAGGATTAAATCTTGGATGTCATGCCTGCTAGCCTTGCTCTTATATCCTGTTCATGCAAGGGTAGAAGGACAGAGCGTGTCTTTAGGTTATGCTAACCAATCTACACAATTTGAATACCTTTAATTTCACCAGTGAGAACCCATTTCTGACATTTAGCATGTTATTAAGCAAGATATCTGATGTCAACTGATTTTATTTGTTTAACACTTATACAGCATTTACTACGTGGCATATACTACTCTAAAAATGATATCCATATTAATTCATTTAATCCTCTTAGCAGCCTATAAGGCAGCCACTAGTATTATTCCCATTTTACAGATTCAGAAACTGAAGTGCAGGTAAGTTAAATTCCTGAGATTTTATAACTAGTAAATAAAAGAGCCAGGATTCCAATGGAGGCAGTCTGATTCCAGGATTCACAGTCTCCACAAATCCTCTGCCCCTCTGGATAAAAGAAGCATTTATAGATGTTACCTCTGGAATATGGGCTTCCTGATTGGAAATGCTAGCTGATCCAGTGAATATACCAGGACGACTTGTGTTGTGGCTTAACCTGACTAATAATGACAGCCATAATGTCCCACTCTCTATATTGAAGTATTTTTAAGTGAATAGCTAATACAATAGTTAACTTTATGCTTTATCAGTATGTCAGTGAAGAATGTTGTTTTTTTACAAGAACGTACTTATTAATTATTTAGGTTTGTAGATCTTGTTTCTCCAGCTCTACTGTTTATCCCTTGTGCTGGTAAGCATTCAGTGTACTTTGGAATGCATAGAATTATAGAATCTATATACAAAGGGAATTGGAGCTCAACCAGTCTAACTGCCCTTCCAAACTTTTCAATTCTCTGTCTACATCCTCACTGTCAGATGATTGTGTAGTATTTGCTTGAACAATACCCATTTGGAGGATACTCACCCTCTTGGAGGCAGCCATCTAACTGGTAGATTTTTCTGCCTGTAAGAAAGTTCTCCTTTTGTTAAGCAGGATATTTTCCCCCCAAACTTCCACTGAATTGATCATGATTCTTTGTGGCCATTAAGGGGTAAAACTTACGAAAACAAGACATGCCCCCTCACAAAATAGTACCAAAGATACGGTGTTTCCCAAGGTTACACACTGCCCTCATGAAGGACGTGGTCCCATGAGAAGAGTTCGTTGTGGTGGGGTTAACAGACAAGCAAGTCCACGAATGTAGGACTAAGAGGAGAGAGGTCTGTGAGGACTGGTGTGGTCAGGGAGGGTTTTGGCAGAGGCGGTACCAGAATGACCAAGTTCACAGTAGGCAAACAATGCATTTTGTTGATGGATGGATTGAGCTGGTTTTAGGCAACCTGGTATCTAAGCATGGCTCCTTTTATCATAATTCTTGATTTCTGCTTTTGACTGATCATGAATCAAGATGCAGCTGTGGAAGTATCCCAAAGGCAGCTAATTGCTAATTTCTTGCAGTTTGAGGCAGAAACACAAATCAACAACCCTTGCATGATTATTTTACACGTCTGAATCTGCCTCCAGAGAGCTGCTGATTCTGAATTGCAAGTTGCTGATGGTTAAGTGTTTCACATGGAGCAAGGCTGCTATGCATTCTGAGCAAAGTATGGATAACAACTTACAGATTTGTCCACATTAGAAAGCCCCAGCCTTCATGTTGATGATAAGAATAACAGAAAGAGGATTAGGAACCAATATGGTGGAGTAGAAGGACGTGCTCTAACTCCCTGTTGTGAGAACACCAGAATCACAACTAGCTGCTGGACAATCATTGAAAGGAAGACACTGGAACTCACCAAAAAGATACCCCACATCCAAAGACAAAGGACAAGCCACAGTGAGATGGTAGGAGGGGCGCAATCACAGTAAAATCAAATCCCATAATTGCTGGGTGAGTGACTCACAGACTGGAGACCACTTATACCCCAGTAGTCCACCCACTGGAGTAAAGGTTCTGAGCCCCACATCAGGTTCCCAACCTGGGGGTCCAGCAATGGGAGGAGGAACTCCTAGAGAATCAGACTTTGAAGGCTAATGGGAGTGGGATTTGATTGCAGGACTTAGACAGGACTGGGGGAAACAGAGGCTACACTCTTGGAGGGCACACACAAAGTAGTTTGTGTATTGGGACCCAGGGGAAGGAGCAGTGACCCCAGGGGAAACTGAACCAGACCTACCTGCTAGTGTTGGAGGGTATCCTGCAGAGGCGGGTGGTGGCTGTGGCTCACCGTGGGGACAAAGACACTGACAGCAGAAGTTCTGGGAAGTACTGCTTGGCTTGAGCCCTCCCAGAGACAGAAATTAGCCCCACCAAAGGGCCCAGGTAGGCTCCAGTGTTAGGTTGCCTCAAGCCAAACAACAAACAGGGAGGGAACACAGCCCCACCCATCAGCAGTCAAGTGGATTAAAGTTTTACTGAGCTCTACCCACCAGAGCAACAGTCAGCTCTACTCACCACCAGTCCCTCCCATCAGGAAACTTGCACAAGCCTCTTAGATAGCTTCATCCACCAGAGGGCAGACAGCAGAAGCAAGAAGAACTACAATCCTGCAGCCTGTGGAACAAAAACCACATTCACAGAAAGATAGACAAGATGAAAAGGCAGAGGGCCATATACCAGATGAAGGAACAAGATAAAACCCCAGAAAAACAACTAAATGAAGTGGAGATAGGCAATCTTTCAGAAAAAGAATTCAGAATGATACTGAAGATGATCCAGGACATCGGGAAAACAATGCAGGCAAAGATGGAGAAGATGCAAGAAATGTTTAACAAAGACCTAGAAGAATTAAAGAACAAACAAACAGAGATGAACAATACAATAACTGAAATGAAAACTACACTAGAAGGAATCAATAGCAGAATAACTGAGGCAGAAGAATGGATAAGTGACTGGGAAGACAAAATGGTGGAATTCACTGCTGTGGAACAGAATAAAGAAAAATGAATGAAAACAAATGAAGATAGCCTAAGAGACCTCTGGGAGAACATTAAATGCAACAACATCTGCATTATAGGGGTTCCAGAAGGAGAAGAGAGAGAGAAAGGACCCGAGAAAATATTTGAAGAGATTATACTCAAAAACTTCCCTAACATGGGGAAGGAAATAGCCACCCAAGTCCAGGAAGTGCAGAGAGTCCCATAGAGGACAAACCCAAGGAGAAACATGCAGAGACACATAGTAATCGAACTGGCAAAAATTAAAGACAAAAAAAATTATTGAAAGCAGCAAGGGAAAAATGATAAATAACATACAAGGGAACTCCCATAAGGTTAACAGCTGATTTCTCAGCAGAAACTGTACAAGCCAGAAGGGAGTGGCATGATATACTTAAAGTGATGAAAGGAAAGAACCTACAACCAAGATTACTCTACCTTGCAATGATCTCATTCAGATTTGATGCAGAAATCAAAAGCTTTACAGACAATCAAAAGCTAGGAAGATTCAGCACCACCAAACCAGCTCTACAACAAATGGTAAAGGAACTTCTCTAAGTGGGAAACACAAGAGGAGAAAAGGACGTACAAAACCAAACCCAAAACAATTAAGAAAATGGTAATAACATACATATCGATAATTATCTTAAACGTGAATGGATTAAATGTTCCAACCAAAAGACACAGGCTCACTGAATGGATACAAAAACAAGACCCATCTATATGCTGTCTACAAGAGACCCACTTCAGACCTAAGGACACATACAGATTGAAAGTGAGGGAATGGAAAAAGATATTCCATGCAAAAGGAAATTTTAAAAAAGCTGGAGTAGCAATACTCATATCAGATAAAACAGACTTTAAAATAAAGAATGTTACAAGAGACAAGGAAGGACACTACATAATGATCAAGGGATCAATCCAAGAAGAAGATATAACAATTATAAATATATATGCACCCAACATAGGAGCACCTCCATACATAAGGCACCTGCTAACAGCTATAAAAGAGGAAATTGACAGTAACACAATAATAGTGTGGGACTTTAAAACCTCACTTACACCAAATGACAGATCATCCAAAATGAAAATAAATAAGGAAACAGAAGCTTTAAATGACACAATAGACCAGATAGATTTAATTGGTATTTATAGGACATTCCTACCAAAAACAGCAGATTACACTTTCTTCTCAAGTGCACATGGAACATTCTCCAGGATAGATCACATCTTGGGTCACAAATCAAGCCTCAGTAAAATTAAGAAAATTGAAATCAAATCAAGCATCTTTTCTAACCACAACACTATGAGATTAGAAATGAATTACAGGGAAAAAAACGTAAAAACCACAAACACGTGGAGGCTAAACAATATGTTACTAAATAACCAAGATATCACTGAAGAAATCAAAGAGGAAAAATAAAATACCTAAAGACAAATTACAATGAAAACATGATGATCCAAATCCTATGGGATGCAGAAAAGCAGTTCTAAGAGGGAAGTTTATAGCTATACAAGCCTACCTCAAGAAAAAAGAAAAATCTCAAATAAACAATCTAACCTTACACCTAAGGAACTAGAGAAAGAAGAAGAAACAAAACCCAAAATTAGTAGAAGGAAAGATCATAAATATCAGAGCAGAAATAAATGAAATAGAAACAAAGAAAACAATAGCAAACATCAATAAAACTAAAAGCTGGTTCTTTGAGAAGATAAACAAAATTGATAAACCATTAGTCATACTCATCAAGAAAAATAGAGAGAGGACTCAAGTCAATAAAATTAGAAATGAAAAAAGAGAAGTTACAACAGACACCGCAGAAATACAAAGCATCCTAAGAGACTACTACAAGCAACTCTATGCCAATAAAATGGACAACCTGGAAGAAATTCTTAGCAAGGTATAACCTTCCTAGACTGAACCATGAAGAAACAGAAAATATGAAGAGACCCATCACAAGTAATGAAATTGAAACTGTGATGAAAAATCTTCCAAGAAACAAAAGTCCAGGACCAGATGGCTTCACAGGTGAATTCTATCAAACATTTAGAAAAGAGTTAACACCCATCCTTCTCAAACTCTTCCAAAAAATAGCAGAGGAAAGAACACCCCCAAACTCATTCTACGAGGCCACCATCACCCTGATACCTAAACCAGACAAAGATACTACAAAAAAAAAAGAAAATTACAGACCAATATCACTGATGAACATAGATGCAAAAATCCTCAGCAAAATACTAGCAAACAGAATCCAAGAACACATTAAAAGCATCATACACCATGATCAAGTGGGATTTATCCAAGTGATGCAAGGATTCTTCAATATACATAAATCAGTCAATACGATAAACCATATTAACAAATTGAAGAATAAAAACCATATGATCATCTCAATAGATGCAGAAAAAGTTTTGACAAAATTCAACAGCCATTCACGATAAAACTCTCCAGAAGGTGGGCAAACAGGGAAACTACCTCAACATAATAAAGGCCATATACAACAAACCCACAGCAAACATCATTCTCAATAGTGAAAAACTGAAACCATTTCCTCTAAGATCAGCAGCAAGACAAGGATGTCCAGTCTCACCACTATTATTCCACATAGTTTTGGAAGTCCTAGCCACAGCAATCAGAGAAGAAAAAGAAATAAAAGGAATACAAATGGGAAAAGAAGACGTAAAACTGTCACTGTTTGCAGATGACATGATACCATACATAGAGAATCCTAAAGATGTCACCAGAAAACTACTAGAGCTAATGAATGAATTTGGTAAAGTTGCAGGATACAAAATTAATGCACAGAAATCTCTTGCATTCCTATACACTAACGATGAATAATCTGAAAGAGAAATTAAGGAAACACTCCCATTTACCATTGCAACAAAGAGAATAAAATACCTAGGAATAAACCTACCTAGGGAGAGAAAGACCTGTATGCAGAAAATTATAAGACACTGATGAAAGAAATTAAAGATGATACCAACAGGTGGAGAGCTATACCATGTTCTTGGATTGGAAGAATCAATATTGTAAAAATGACTATACTACCCAAAGCAATCTACAGATTCAATGCAATCCCTATCAAATTACCAATGGCATTTTTTACAGAACTAACACAAAAAATCTTAAAATTTGTATGTAGACACAAAAGACCCCAAATAGCCAAGGCATTCTTGAGGGATAAAAACGGAGCTGGAGAAATCAGACTCCTTGACTTCAGACTATACTACAAAGCTACAGTAATCAAGACAATATGGTACTGGCACAAAAACAGAAACATAGATCAATGGAACAAAATAGAAAGCCCAGAGATAAACTCACACACCTATGGTCAACTAATCCATGACAAAGGAGGCAAGGATATATGATGGAGAAAGACAGTCTCTTCAATAAGTGGTGCTGGGAAACCTGGACAGCTCCATGTAAAAGAATGAAATTAGAACACTCCCTAACACCATACACAAAAATAAATTGAAAATGGATTAGAGACCTAAATGTAAGACCAGGCACTATAAAACTCCTAGAGGAAAATATAGGAAGAACACTCTTTGACATAAATCACAGCAAGATCTTTTTTGACCCACCTCCTTGAGAAATGGAAATAAAAACAAAAATAAACAAATGGGACCTAATGAAACTTCAAAGCTTTTGCACAGCGAAGGAAACCATAAACAAGGTGAAAAGACAACCTTCAGTATGGGAGAAAATATTTGCAAATGAGTCAATGGAAAAAGGATTAATCTCCAAAATATATAAACAGCTCATGTAGCTCAATATTAAAAAACAAACAAACAACCTAATCTAAAAATGGGCAGAAGACCTAAATAGACATTTCTCCAACGAAGACATACAGATGGCCAAGAAGCACATGAAAACCTGCTCAAGATCACTAATTGTTAGAGGAATGCAAATCAAAACTACAATGAGGTATCATCTCACACCAGTTAGAATGGGCATCATCAGAAAATCTACAAACAACAAATGCTGGATAGGGTGTGGAGAAAAGGGAACACTCTTGCACTCTTTGTGGGAATGTAAATTGATACAGCCATTATGGAGAACAGTATAGACGTTCCTTAAAGAACTAAAAATAGAATTACCATATGACCCAGCAATCCCACTACTGGGCATATACCCTGAGAAAACCATAATTCAAAAAGACACATGCACCCCAATGTTAATTGCAGCACTATTTACAATAGTGGAAGCAACCTTATGGAAGCAACGTTATGGAAGCAACCTTAATGCCCATCGATAGAGGAATGAATAAAGAAGATGTGCTACATATATACAATGGAATATTATTCAGCCATAGAAAAGAACGAAATTGGGTCATTTGTAGAGATGTGGATGGATCTAGAGACTGTCATACAGAGTGAAGTAAGTCAGAAAGAGAAGAACAAATACCGTATATTAACGTATATATGTGGAACCTAGAAAAATGGTACAGATGAACTGGTTTGCAGGGCAAAATTGAGACACAGATGTAGAGAACAAACTTATGGACCCCAAGGGGGGAAGCAGCGGGGGATGGGTGGGGTGGTGTGATGAATTGGGCGATTGGGATTGACATGTATACACTGACATGTATAAAATTGATGACTAATAAGGACCTGCTGTATAAAAAAAATAAATTTAATTTAATTTACAAATTTTAAAAAAAGAATAACGGAAAGAATATTACTAACAAGAATGCTTGAGCTGTACTTCATAATTGTAAATATTCAGCACTCTTAAGTCAGATTCATACAGCATTCTTTGTATGAATAAGGAACTCATGATGCTTCTAAAATCAAACATTTCGTAAATACCAGACCTGATACCAGAGGTCAGATGTTCAGACATTCAGTTCAAACAGTAAATCTAGAACCAATAATGAACAAATGCTGATATGTATACACCTAAGATTTATGCATTTTATTATGTAAAAATTGCATCCCAGTAAAAGTATGCTTTAGTAAGAGCCAGAAAGAGATGATTGAACCAGTAATAAAGTCGAGTAGTAAATGGAAAAATAAATTAATCTATGGAGCATCTCCTATGAGCTCCACCCCTTGGTCATCCGGTTCTGTACATCACCTTACTTACTATCCTCCCCTGGAAGTCAGGGGGCTGCATTTACAGATAAATAATCTAAGTCCCAGAGAGGTAATTTGACCTTCTGGGAGATCTAAGATACCAAAACAAATGTAGATAACTCCAAAATCCATGTTCTATGTTACTATTTTTTTACCAAAGTGTGCTAGGGATACTACTGGCAGTATATAAGATGACTTTTTGGTGTACATCTTCTATGTGTTAGTTTAATGTGAACTTGGGGGGAATAAAACATTTAAAAACATGATACAAAATGCCTTTAAAAATAAATTTATGGGGCTTCCCTGGTGGCACAGTGGTTGAGAGTCTACCTGCCAATTCAGGGGGCACGGGTTCATGCCCCGGTCCGGGAAGATCCCACATGCTGTGGAGCGGCTAGGCCCGTGAGCCATGGCCTCTGAGCCTGCGGTCCGGAGCCTGTGCTCTGCAATGGGAGAGGCCACAACAGTGAGAGGCCCGCGTACCGCAATAAATAAATAAATAAATTTATGTGTTTAAAAGTTGCTCAATTTAAAGAAAAATATGAAATATTACAAACAATAATACAATTGGCTCGTTACCACATGATGTCATGGCAAAAATTAAAACAGTAGAATGGAATGACTAAAACGTGAAAAAACTAGCGCGATATCATGTTGCATCCCCACAGGCAGCAATTAACTTGGTTAACAGCTTAAACTGAGCCCTGAACTGTTCTCCCTGAAATGTTCTCCATGTTCTCTACACATGCCAAAGAAAATACTCCAGAAGGGCTTGAATCAGAAGAGCAGAAATGGAATTTTAAGTGGTTTCTATTACATGGTACACTCCATGTAAATTTTTATGTATTCTCTCTATTGGTGTATATGCACTGTCTCCTGTTAGGTCCCATTTGTCTCATGCTGGGTCTTTTAGTCTGCCTGAATAAACGAGATGGCCTTTGAAGAGCCAGCAAATTTGGGGCATGGGAGAAAAGAGAAAACGTATTCCATAGGCCATCCGGAAAAAAACTAACAATTATAAATATAAAATTAATATTTTTATTGCTGCAACCCAGTCAAAAATATTCAATAGTAAACAGACCACTGTCCAATGCCCCACCTTTCAAAATATTTAGGAGAGTTAGATGAGAAAGAGCAAAAAAGCAATCCCAAGGGGGTTGGAGAGCCCAGGGTACTGAATTATTCACTTATTTAACAAATATTGATTGATAAATCATTGTGGCCAAAGACTTTCTTCTGGTGAGGATACAGTGGTGGAGAAAAAAAGTACTTGATTCTTCCAGTAGTGTGCTGGTAAACATTTAAACTACCCACTCTCCAGGAAGGGGAAGAAAACCTTAGTCTATAGCACTTGCCAATTTCTATGGTGTAAATACATGCACGCTGGTTAACTTCAAGCTATCAATGTGCCGCCTCTGATAGTGGAGTTGGGAAAAGATGCCCATAACAGGTTCTTAGAGTTGGTTCCAGCACACCACTGAGAGTCCTTCTCTACTTCAGAGAGAGAGAGAGACTAATAAAAAATCATACAAATAAATTTAAAATTGTAGCTGTGATAAATCTTCCTCAGAAGAGCTACATAGAGAGCCAGGAGTACCTATCACTGAGAAATTCGACCTAGTCATGGAGGTTGTGGAAGGCTTCTCTGAGTGAGTGAGACTTCAGTTGAACTATGAGATGAGAAGAAGTTAACTTACTGTAAAAGAGAGGGAAGGAGAATCTCCAGGCATTAAGTAACAGTAAAAATATAAACTCTATGGTAAGGGAGAGCCAGAGCTTAAAACAAGGGATAGAAAGAATGCCAATATGACTGCAGTATAGAAAGCAACGGTGAGAAGGGTGGAAAAGAAGGCTGGAGAGTATAAGAGGGCTTGAGATTGCAAGGTTTTATCCATCATGCTAGGAAATGATATGTCCTAAGAGAAATGGGTAGGCAATGAAGTTTGTATTGTTTGTTTGTTTTTGCTTATTTTGGTGTGTTTAGGAAGGATTATAAAATAAAAGGAATTAACTTTTCAATGGATCATTCCAGCTGTAATAGAGAATGGATCAGAGGATGGTCACCGTGGATGTAGGTAAAGCACTAAAGAGCCACCACAGGAGCCCAGGATAGAGATCCAAGGGGCTCAGTTTAGGGTGGTGATGGTAGAGATGGAAAAAAGCAGAGTTTTGAGAGCTATTTAGGAGATAAAATCAAGAAGGCTTGATAAAGGATTGGATACAGACTGTAAAGGCAAGAGAAGTGTCAAGAATGACTTCTGAGAAGATATACAAAAATGTCCAATGATTTGTACTAAAAGAACATTAAAAGGTACCCGCATTATTAATCATCAGGGAAAATGAAAATGAAAACCACAATGAAAGTCTATTCACAACCACTAACAATGTCTAAAATAAAAAAGACCAACAATACCGAATGTTGGTACAGATGTGAAACAACTGGACTACTGGTGGGAATGTAAAAAGGTACAGCCACTGGGAGAACTATTTTCTAGTTTCTTATAAAGTTGAACACAAACCTACTATGACCTAGCAGTTATACTCTGTGCAGTAAGGGATTAATCTTGCCCAAAGACAGGTTTGGCTCTTTGCCCCCAACTCTGGGTGGTAATCTTTTAGCCTTTGAAATATCCTGTCTAGTAGGAGTGTCTTTGTTTGCCTTGAACCATGCCAGATAGTGATTTATGTGTGGGGCAGTGTGATTTATGGGGGTTACACAGCTTGCCCTCTGGAGGGGCTGGAAACCAAAGTCACCATGTGAACAGTCATCTGTGTCTACATGGCCAACCACTAATAAAAAACCTGACACCAAGGATCAGGTGAGCTTCCCAGGTTGGAAATACCTTGTACATATTATCACACATCAATGCCTAAGCACTGTCATTTGATTCCACTGGGAAAAAACAACTGGACGCTCACACCTGGTCTCTCCTGGACTCTGCTCTCTCAGTCTTTTCCCATTGCTAATTTTAATATTTAAACCACAATAAACCATAACCATGTGCATAATAGTTTGCTGAGATCTGTGTGTCCTTCTAGTGAATTATTGAACCTGAGGGTGGTCTCGGGGACCCCCAAACCTGCACATTCTTAGGTATGTACCCAAAAGAAATAAAAACATGTCCCTCCCAAAAGACTGCACAAGAATGTTCACAGAAGTCTTACTCATAATAACCCCAAACTGGAGACAATCTCAGTACCAGTCATAGGGAATGGATAAACAAATTATGATATATTCATGGAATGGAATACTGCTCAACAATAAAAATGAACAAATTGCTGACGAATATAGTAACACTCACTACAATGTGTTGTTAAGCAAAAGAATCCAGACAGAAAAGAGTGCATATACTCTACGATTTCATGTAAATGAAGTTAAAAAACGCAGGCAGAGTGAATCTATGGTGTCAGAAGTCAGAAACTCATCGGTTCTGGGGAATGGGTTGACCGGAAAAGAGCACAACAGACATTTCTAAGTGATGGAAATGTCCTCTATCTTGTTTTGGGTAATTGTTATATGGGTAAATAACTGCCAAAACTCATAAAACTGAACATATAATGGCTGTGTATTCTATAAAATGTTAGTTATATCTTAAATTTTAAAAATAAACCATAAGAGAGAATGACTGCGGGCTTTCTGATTTGAGTAACTTGGTGAAGGCTGGTGACATTCACTCTGATGGGAAACAGTGGAAGCAATAACCAGGTTTGCAGAGAGCTGTGATTTGTATTCATTGATTTACCAATACTTACTGAATGTCAATTATATGCCAGGGTCATTTTTAGACTCTCAGAATTCAATAAATTTTTATGTCAGGCTAACTGCAATAAAACAGAGAAAGTAATTAGAAGAGGTGCTATATTTTGACAGGGTGATAGGACATGACATTGGGTAGAGTGAGCCACATGAAAATTTAGGGAAAGAACATGACACTGGGATGTCTTTGAAACACCCATAGTTGATTTTACTTGGGTATTTGGCTTGAAGTTCAGAGGAGATATCATGGTAAGACATCCATTCACAAACATTTGTTATTTACTCAGTATGTTCTGAGAGCTGTGATAATAAGAACTGAAGGTACAGAGATAAGCAAAAAAACTCAGAGTTTAGGGGCCTAAAACACAGCAGAAGATTCAAAAAGTCAACCTGCAGACAAATGCTAAGGACTGAGGTGTGTGCAAAGTTCTGGGCCAAAGCAGAATGGGAGTCTTCTGGATGTGAAGTCCACACACAGGTTTTAAAGCCTAATTAAAAACTGTCAAGTCAGGCAAAGAAGAAGAAAGGGCATTTCATCATTTGTTCTTCATCCAAGTGCAAAGCTTTGCTCTAATGGCTTGGAATATATCAGTGACCAAAACTGATAAAAATCCAAATGCATACACTTCTTTTATTTGTTTGTTTGTTTTGTTTTGTTTATTTTTGGCTGCATTGGGTCTTCATTGCTGCGCAGGGTTTTCTCTAATTGCAGCGAGCAGGGGCTACTCTTCGTTGCGGTGCGCATGGGCTTCTCATTGCGGTGGCTTCTCTTGTTGAAGAGCACAGGTTGTAGGCATGTGGGCTTCAGTAGTTGTGGCACTCAGGCTCAGTAATTGTGGCACGCGGGCTCTAGAGTGCAGGCTCAGTAGTTGTGGCGCACGGGCTTAGCTGCTCCACGGCATGTGGGATCTTCCCAGACTAGAGCTCGAACCCATGTCCCCTGAAATAGCAGGTGGTTTCTTAACCACTGTGCCACCAGGGAAACCCTTGCCTACAATTCTTGAATTTACATGCTGGTGGTGTTTCGGTAAAGGCAATGTGAGCATATGATCGCTGTTAAACACCTGATAGGATAGGTGATGGATGGATAGATTGTGCCAGAAATGTCTTGGAAAGAAAGAAGAGAGGAGGAAATATAACAATAGCACAACATGTTGCAAAAAGGTTCAGGTAGAACCAAAGAGTGAAACTATGGCTACTGCCAAGACTGGCAACAGAAGTTCGCTGCCAGAGCTCTGACTGCAAGAGAGCTCCCGAGTGCTCTGGAGCCAGAACAGTGGCCTAGAGCAGAAACCCTGAGTGGATGATGCTTTGGGGCCCAAAGTTGCTGAAGAGATCACAGTATAAACCACAGGCAGGTCTAGAAGTGAAGACTTGTCAGGGTCCCTACAACCTGCAGATTAAACTCAAGCTCTAGGTGAGTTTGGGGGCAAGAATGAAGCCCATGTCTAAAGACTTCAAATTTATAAATTCAAATACCACACGATTGCTAGGTGTTGGCTCCTACAGACTCCCACTGGCAAAGACGAATGTGCTGCCCTCCTAGTTCCTCACATGGAGACATTGTGCCCTGTCACGTCTCTACAAATGAGCCCCTGCTGATTGCTCAGCTTATCATGGCCTGTCCACCTTTGTTTATCTGGCTACCTTCCCCTTCAATATTTTAGCTCAGATATTATTTCCTCTCAGAAGTCTTCCCTGACTCTTTTTCTTCTGCTAAGTGTCCTCCTCGACACTCCTATTGTACCTTGTGACAGTATCTGTGCTCACCTGTGTTCTATGCCAAGAACCCCCCACCACAGGTCCAAGCTTCCCAGGGCTCTGATCCTCTGAGGACTCTTCAGGGTCAAGTGGAGATGCTTACCCAGAGCCCCACCCATCCCTTTCAGATTTTGCTTTAGGTTCCCTGGGCACAGAATTCTCTGTACAAATGGTCCAGAGCCGACTTCCAAGCCCTTGGGGTGTGCACCCTTAGGCTGAGAGGTAGCCAAAGGCCAGCTGTTAATGTCCACATGGATGCACTCTGCACATTTAGGCTAAGGTGTCCATATGCATGTTTGCAAGGCCCCCCACAGCGAGTGGTAACCAGGACTGGGAAGGGAAGGGGTTGGGTTATAGGTCAGGGACTGGCTTTCCTTCAATGCCATGTTTCTGTGTAGAACTCCAAGAAGCCATATTTCTAGATTCAAATCTGGTCATATAGGTATATTTATCAAGGGAGGAGGATAGCACATACCTTATTTGGCAATGCTCTGGTAGTTAGATTTACAAATTTCCAATCTTTAGACATGTGGAACATGGTCTCATTCTTGCCCTGGGCCCCACAAGTGTCACGGGTAGACCTGTCCGTGCACGCATCTATCAGAGTGCTGACCAACATTTACTCAACTGTTCTTGCTCACGAGTTTGTCTCCCCCACTAGGAGGTGAACTTCTAAAAGCTAGCTCTGTGCCTAATGAATAGCAGATGCCCCACAAATATTTATTTAGCTGAACAAAACTGAGAGGATGAAGACCAAGGACCAGTCAGAGTGACTGAGTCATCTTTTGGAGGGAGAAAGAAGACAAGTTTCGGGGTCAGCAGAGCTAGAGCTGGCTGTCCTCTGCCTGGGATTCTCTCAGGAATACTTCACTCCCAGTAAAAAGGGGTAATAAGGGGCTTCCCTGGTGGCGCAGTGGTTGAGAGTCTGCCTGCCGATGCAGGGGACATGGGTTCGTGCCCTTGTCCGGGAAGATCCCACATGCCGTGGAGCAGCTGGGCCCGTGAGCCATGGCCACTGAGCCTGCACGTCCGGAGTCTGTGCTCCACAATGGCAGAGGCCACAACAGTGAGAGGCCCGCGTACTGCAAAAAAAAAAAAAGGGGGTAATAAGTGTTAATAAGAAATAAGTCCTAAAGGCAGACAGAAGACAGTGTTGGCTTTATTTTTATCTATCATCTAAATTTTGGTATAAAAAAAGTATGGTAAGTAATAATGAAACAATCTTATAGCAACTATACAAAGCCTTCAAGTTAAACTTTTTAACCTGAGAAATTAACAAATGAAACACAAAGATAATCTGACAATCAACTTTCTATACAGGCACTGATAAACTTGAGACATCTCCCCCTGCTAAATTTCTCTATCCAATACCTTTTGGCCAACATATATCTCCACCTCACACCAGCCTCCACCTCATGTTAACATCAAAGAGCCACAAAGTAGGGAGAAACAACAGGAGACCAAAGAGAGGTACAATAATATCCCACTCTTCGCTCCTCATGTCCGCTCTCTGCTGGCCTGGCAATGAGAGGGAAGTTGGTGGGGAAGATATCCAGGTATTTGTATTCCTCAGAGTTCTCCAGAAAACAGACCCCAAAATTCCATTTTATATATACATATATATATTAGATATATGATAGATACATATTGATATTGCTATAGATATATATATATAAAGAGAGAGATTTATTTTAAGGAATTGGCTCACTTGATTACAGTGGCTGACAAGTCTTCAGGGCAAGTGGGCAGCTGGAGAATCAGAAGGGCCAGTGGCATAGTTCCATTCCGAGGGATGGCAGGCTCAAGACCCAGGAAAAGCCATTGTTTCAGTTTGAGTCTAAATGCCGGAAGAAGCTGATGTCCCAGTTCAAAGGCAGTCAGGCACAAGGAATTCTCCCTTACTTGCGTGCAGGTCAGCATTTTGTTCTGTTCAGGCCTTCAGCTGATTGGATGAGGCCCACCCACATAAGGGAGGGCAACTTTCTTTACTTAGTCTACCAATGGAAATGTTAACCCCAACCTGAGACACCCTCACCCAGAAAAATGTTTGGCCAGATATCTGGCAACCTGTGGCCCAGTCAGGTTGACATGTAAAACTAACCATTACGGTATTCAACCAGGCGTAGTTGTGATAAAGAAATTATAGCTGGTAATCAGTATTTTAGTTATCCTTGGTTTATTGACCTAATTAATTTTTTTCTCAACCCCCTTAGCATATAAAAACTAACACACCTAACACACTTGAGTCACTTTCACATATTAAGATTTACATTCATGTCCACCATAAAACATTTACCTGTTTCAATACAGAAGAACTAAATGCCATTGGAATGGATTTCATTTATAAGAAAATAAAAGAGCATATGTCCCTTTTAGAAATAAAGTATCTGCAACCAATTTTTGGTTACTCTGCAAATCAACTGTGCCAGAGAATGACTAGTACCATTAAAAAGCAATCCACTCCCAGGTGAAGAATAGAAAGCATACATCCAAAGACTTGTACATGAATGTTCACAACAGCATTATTTATAACATCCAAAAGGTATGAAAACTCAAATGTTCATCAACTGATTAATGGATAAGCCAAATGTAATACATTCACACAATGGAATATTATTCTGTTATAAAAAGAAATGAAGTTTTTACAAACGCTACATCGATAAACCTTGAAAATATGCTAGGTGAAAGAAGCCAGACACAGAAGGTCACATATGCTATATTATTTATATGAAATGTCCAGAATAGGCAAAAATATAAAGACAGAAAGTGGATTAGTGGTTGCCAGGGGCTGGAGGGAGGAAAGGGGACTGAGTGGTGACGGGTACAGGATTTCTTTTTGGTGTGATGAAATGTTCTAGAATTTAGATAGTGATGATGTATGCACAATTTGTTACACTAAAATCCCTGAATTGCACACCCCAAAAAGTGGCTTTTATCTCAATTAACCTGTTATTTTTTTAAAAATTATCTATCGCACTTGTCTTCCTTAGAAATGGAATGTATTTGAAAACTTGTAAATATAGAAATTATTTTGGGAGAGAAAAAAGATTCAGAATGTGAATCTCCTGCCTAAATTCCAATAAAATACTTCTGAGGTTGTTAATAAATACATGAATGGAATAGTATGGGGGATAGAATTTGTTTTATTTAATACTCTCATTCTTAAAGGAGACTCAAAGTCTAACAATACTCAAAGATTTGGGGGGTCACACTGACATGAATTCATTTCAGAAGAAAAAAAATAGCAGTTTGCCATAGAAAACATTTGCACATAGAGCTGAGAGTGCCACACCTCTTGAACCACTTCTCCTGGGAAGCTGGAATGAGTGGAAAACTTATCTATCACCCCAGGGGCAGTGACTGTGCTCCATGGAAGAAGTAAATGGCACTGGGCACCTTATCAGAAAGTTTGTCCTTTCCAAAATTTCAGTCCAGTTTCTCAGATAGAACTATTGAACTGTGGAACAACCCTCAATTTGAACTAAAATATCTAATTTTTCGAGAACTGCCCATTATCCTCAGTTCTGGCCAGAACAGTGATGGAGACTGCAGAAATAGCATTTTTATCTGATCAGGTACAGGTGGTACCAGGCCATCTGTAGAAGGAAAATATATGCTTTTAAGTTCCTTTTAACTGTTAGTGCTTTGAAAAATCCCAGTTTACTCTGAAATAACCAAATCTATAGGTTTTCACGAAAATGATATGGCCTTTATTTCTCTCTCTAATAGAGAGGAGTGTGTGAAAGGCTTACACTACTGCACACCTCTACCATATTTGTACGCTGGTCTTTGTCTTAATAATGCAATTAATGCTGAAAATAAAAAGCAAGCATGTCACGTGATTTCTTGCTTTGTGGGCATATCTCCATTTTTTTTCATTGCAAAACAATAAAAGCCCAGCGCTCTAAGAGAAACCCAATGAGTGTTGTAGTCCCTTGTGTGCCAATAGCTACCTCTGTGACCTTGAGCAAGTCACTTACTCTTTGTAGGTCTCAGTTTCTTTCACCATAAAATAGTGGACATTAACCAGATGCTCTCTAGGTCCTTTTGACATTCACAATCCTATGACTTTAATTCTGCATTTTGTCTTAGTGGATGAATGCACTGGTTCAAGCCATGTGGCCTTGTCCTGCAGGAGAGACATGTTTTTGTGCTGTTTCTAGGCACTGGTGTCTTTGTTTTCCTGTGTCCCTTTCAGAGTGTGTAGCAGCTCTGAGGCAGTTACAAGAAGTAGCAGATCCAAATGTAAGCTTTGCATGTCTTTTCATATGAAGAGCTTTCTCTTTCTTTTATTATTAGCAGCTTAGGGCCCTATGTGTTCTCCAGAATGAAGGCCTCAGAGTTGGCCTTTGCAAAAAGGGAGCAAGGGTGGATCCTGCTATTTGGCTTGGGATGGGGCTTCCTCTATGGAGGTGGCTGAAATTTTAATGGAGCAACGTGAAGAATTGTTGTGGGTGAATCTGAAGCCTCAAGAACCCAGATCTCTTGAATCACCCCCTAAGACTCTCTTTCCACCTCTGAATTTTCAGGCAAGTCTGAACTCTATAGTTCCAACTGTCCATTCGACGACTTCACTTAGGGATCCTTCAGAGCCCTCAAATTCAACATTCCTAAAACGGAACTTACTGGGACTTCCCTGGTGGCACAGTGGTTAAGAATGGGCCTGCCAATGCAAGGGACATGGGTTCGATCCCTGGTCCGCGAAGATCCCACGTGCCATGGAGCAACTAAGCCCATGTGCCACAACTATTGAGCCCACATTCCACAACAAGAGAAGCCACCACAATGAGAAGCCCGCACGGCTCCTGCTCGTCACAACTATAGAAAGCCTGCACGCAGCAACAAAGACCCAACACAGCCAAAAATTAAAAAAAAACAAAACAAAAAAACAGAACTTACTTTCCTTCTCCACATCAAATTAGTTTTCCCATCTTCGACTTCAAGCTTTGCACATATCTTGAGCCTTTCCTCCCCTCTCCAGCCCCTCAATGCTCTATTATTTCTAACTGCACTGCGCATCACCTGGACTATCACACACTTTTCTAACAGTCCACCCCCACAGTTCTTTTCTTCTTTCATCCTGCTGCCATAATCATCTTCCCAAAGCAAAATTTCGATCATGCCACTCACCTTCCACTCTCCCTCACAAACTATCAACATTCACAGTCCTTTGCAATTGTCAAGTCCCTCCACTGTTTGGCCTCAGTACACTCCTGAAACAGCCCACTCCTGAAACAGCTCACCTTCATTGCAAACACCTGAGGCTATAGCTCTTCTCACCTAGAATTTCCCTCTCCTCTGTCTCTGAAGGAACAAATTACAAATTGCCTTTCCTGTTAGTCTCTTAGATTCTTTCTCCTTCCCACAGCTAAAAATGAAATCCCCTTCTCTGAAATCTCATGGAACATTTCCATACTCATTTTGTGATGGGCAGCATTTGTTCCCTTGGATTATTGTTATTGCTGTCATATTTTATCCTCAGGTCAAGATGAAGGCTGAGTTTTGCTATTGTTTTCCCCCTCCTCTGCCCTACAACTTCCCTATAGGAAAAACACTGCCAAAAAGGAACTCAACATCACAAACATATGACTGATCAGAGCCTTGATTAACTTTTAATAATATTGTACATTTATAAAATGAAGTGTCAACCAAAACATCACTTGCTAAAACTGGGAAGGGCTTGTCCATTTTTAAAATTGTAAATAGATGTCTTACCACGAATTTTATTTGATTTGATTGATGTTAAGGTGACCTATTTGGTAAATGTAACACTGGTCTACAGAACCTGCAGCACAGCTGAATGTCAAAGGTTTATTAGATGTTATGTTATCTTCTTCTGTTCCCTTAAATTAACTAGAATAGTCTTAAAAGTATGTTTTTGTAACATCTTTATTGGAGTATAATTGCTTTACAATGGTGTGTTAGTTTCTGCTTTACAACAAAATGAATCAGTTATATATATACATATGTTCCCATATCTCTTCCCTCTTGCGTCTCCCTCCCTCCCACCCTCCCTATCCCACCCTTCCAGGCGATCACAAAGCAGCGAGCTGATCTCCCTGTGCTATGCGGCTGCTTCCCACTAGCTATCTACCTTACGTTTGGTAGTGTATATATGTCCATGCCTCTCTCTTGCTTTGTCACAGCTTACCCTTCCCCCTCCCCATATCCTCAACTCCATTCTCTAGTAGGTCTGTGTCTTTATTCCTGTCTTACTCCTAGGCTCTTCACGACATTTTTTTTTCTTAAATTCCATGTATATGTGTTAGCATATGGTATTTGTCTCTCTCTTTCTGACTCACTTAACTCTGTAGGACAGACTCTAGGTCTATCCACCTCATTACAAATAGCTCAATTTAATTTCTCTTTATGGCTGAGTAATATTCCATTGTACATATGTGCCACATCTTCTTTATCCATTCATCTGATGATGGACACTTAGGTTGTTTCCAGCTCCGGGCTATTGTAAATAGAGCTGCAATGAACATTTTGGTACATTACTCTTTTTGAATTATGGTTTATCAGGGTATATACCCAGTAGTGGGATTGCTGGGTCATATAGTAGTTCTATTTGTAGTTTTTTAAGGAACCTCCATACTGTTCTCCACAGTGGCTGTATCAATTTACATTCCCACCAACAGTGCAAGAGGGTTCCCTTTTCTCCACACCCTCTCCAGCATTTATTGTTTCTAGATTTTTTGATGATGGCCATTCTGACTGGTGTGAGATGATACCTCATTGTAGTTTTGATTTGCGTTTTTCTAATGATTAGTGATGTTGAGCATTCTTTCATGTGTTTGTTGGCAGTCTGTATATCTTCCTTGGAGAAATTTCTATTTAGGTCTTCTGCCCATTTTTGGATTGGGTTGTTTGTTTTTTTGTTATTAAGCTGTATGAGCTGCTTATAAATTTAGGAGATTAAACCTTTGTCAGTTGCTTCATTTGCAGATATTTTCTCCCATTCTGAGGGTTGTCTTTTCATCTTGTTTATGGTTTCCTTTGCTGTGCAAAAGCTTTGAAGTTTCATTAGGTCCCATTTGTTTATTTTTGTTTTTATTTCCATTTCTCTAGGAGGTGGGTCGAAAAGGATCTTGCTGTGATTTATGTCATAGAGTGTCCTGCCTATATTTTCCTCTAAGAGTTTGATAGTTTCTGGCCTTACATTTAGGTCTTGAATCCATTTTGAGCTTATTTTTGTGTGTGGTGTTAGGGAGTGATCTAATCTCATACTTTTACATGTACCTGTCCAGTTTTCCCAGCACCACTTATTGAAGAGGCTGTCCTTTCTCCACTGTACATTCCTGCCTCCTTTATCAAAGATAAGGTGTCCATATGTGCGTGGGTTTATCTCTGGGCTTTCTATCCTGTTCCATTGATCTATGTTTCTCTTTTTGTGCCAGTACCATACTGTCTTGATTACTGTAGCTTTGTAGTATAGTCTGAAGTCAGGGAGCCTGATTCCTCCAGCTTTGATTTTTGTTCTCAAGATTGCTTTGGCTATTAAATGTATGTTTTAAACCAATGCTTCCAACACCATTAAATTTGTGTAGATTTGATTTGATGATTTATAGCCTTCTGAAAAGAAAGGAATATAGTCTTCCCTTGGTATCCATGAGGGATTGGTTCCAGGACCCCTGCAGATATCACAGACTACAGATGCTCAAGTCCCTTGTATAAAACGGTGTTGATTTGCATGTAACCTAAGCACGTCCTCCGGTATACTTTAAATCATCTCAGATTACTTATAATACCTAACACAATGTAAATGCTATGTAAATCATTATAAATACAATATCAATGCTATGTAAATAGTTGCTGGCATACAGCAAATTCAAGTTTTACTTTTTGGAAATTTCTAGAATTTTTTGCTGAATATTTTCTATCTACAGTTACTTGAATCAGTGGATGCAGAACTGGCAGACACAGAGGGCTAACAGTGGATCAGTAAAACACTACTTTACCAGAAAAAAATCTATAAGATATTTTCCACACTAATCACCTGCTTTATAGATGAATGATCCATAGAGTGATTGCTTAAATATTTAATTATAAAAAATACAGAAAGGGAAAGTAAGCCATTCAAAATATACTTTCTTATTCCCATATTTTCTCCTATCATATTTTAAAAAATATTTCTCATGTATGATAAGCCTACATAAAAATAAAATTAAAGCACATAATTTGGTTAATGAATACAATGCAGTAATAGTGAAATACTCTATTTACGTCATTATATGTATTACCCCAGAACCAATACTATTTTTTCCTATTTTTAATATGCTGAGATTATCCAATAAATATTTACTGAAAACCCCATTATATGCCCTGTTCTGTTCTAGATAGCAGGGTATGGTAGAGAATAGTACACAGAAAATCACAGTTCTTATGGAGCTCACATTCTACTTGAGGGAAACAAAATAAGCAAGCAAATGAATAAAAAGAACAGTTTCATCGTAACCAACACTATGGAGAAAATTAAGAAGGGTGATGGAAGGGAGAGTGATTGGCTGATAGTTATTATAAATAGGGACGTCAAGGAGAAAGTCAGTCTAAAGTCAGACAAGAAGATCAACAAAGAAACACTCTGGGAGGAGAGCAATTCCAGATTGGGGGAACAGCAAATGCAAAAGTCTTCAGTCAGGTAAAACCTGGAGGGTTCAAGGACTGGGAAGGGAGTCAGTGTAGCTGACACAGGGCGAGAAAGAGAATTAAGGAGATAGATTTTGAGGAGCGTGGAGAGACAAGGTTATGCATGGCCCCATGTTGGTCAAAGTAATAAATTTCTGTTTTATTCTAATTAAAACCAGGGACCACTAAAAATTTTAAACAGAGTATATGTAATCTACATACTGTTTTAAAAGAGCACTTTGAATGTTGTATGGAGAGAGAATAGATTGAGGGAAAAGTAGGAGTAGAAGCAATTAGGAAGCTATACTCAGATGCTGGCTTGGATTTGGGTAGAAATAATGGGCATGCTGAGGAGTGATCAGATTTGGAATATTTATGATTCTGTGTGTGGGATACATGTAGGGGGTTTGAGCCTAACAACTGAGTGAATGGTGATGTCACTTACTGAGAAGCAGCAAATTTGAGGATGAGGAAAATCAAGAATTCCACTCTGAATATTCTAAGTTTTAGTGAGCTATTAAATAGCTAAGTGGAGATATAGAGTAAGTAGGTGGATAAATGATCCTGGAACCCTGGAGATTATATGATTTGCAGTTCTTTTCCAAAAATTTGTACTACCTTCTTACAGATATTTGGCAAATACCCTCATTATTTTTTGTTAATATCCTGTCCAAAGCCACTAGTGGAACTTCTTTAGAGATAAACAAACAACTAATTTCTTCCTCATACTTACTTCCTCACATAGATGTCCCAGGCTAACATTGAGAAGAAGAATGTTAATTTTGTTAGATTCCTGAAAAGGAAATTTCACTGATCATTAGTATCAGTGAATACTCAGTCTTTTAATTTACCTTAATTTACTCCTTCTTGCTTTTTATAACACTTCTCTCCTTCTCCAGAAAAGTATGAAAGAAGGTCTTAATATGATTTACATACTAAAGGTCAAAATAGCATTAGTCTTGTATCACCAGTACTTACTAAAGGACTTAGAATATACTGAAAATTAAATAAATGTTGGTTGAATCAATGAATCAATGATATATTTATACTCACATGTATTTCAAAATTAATTTTCATCGTCAGGTTTAATAATTTCTCAAGGATCTTGAGTCATTCCAACTAACATATCAAGTCAAGCCACATATATACAAAAGAGGCTATCTAACTAGGTCAATAAGGCCAGAGATGGTGAGTTAGTTAAGTCAAGTTCATTGGGTAAAACCATATTTCCTACACATACATGGTCTATAGCTTAAGTGAACAAATACTGTTTTCTCCCACAAAAATGGTTTTCAATAGGTAGTTGAAAATAGAGAATTCAAACTTAACTAAAAGATCAGGGATGGAAAGTGAGACTTGGAGATGATTAGAGGTTGATTGGAACATCAGATCTGGGCCTGTGATGCCCTTTGTGATGCCCTTGCTTCTTGTTCTAGACAAATGTGATCAGAATTCACCCACTCAATACTTCACAGAAAAAAGCAGTGCCAGAGAGTGGAGCGCTGGTGACCAACAGGACTCGTTTACAGTTGTTCCAATTGACAGAGCAACTGAAAATGCATCTTCCTCTCTCCCTGATCATCACTACAATGAGGAGAGGCAAATGTGAGAGATGAGTGCAAGTGTAGGTTGATCTGGGAGCAGAAAACAGAAATTGTCTCTGGAAAACAATTGATGAGAAGAAAGGATGATGATTCACTGAGATGGAGGCAAGGGACAGTAAGGACAGGGCCAGTGGGTTTTTGGCAAATGAAGGGATTTTGTTCTTTGGGGTAAATTTTTAGTTTGTATGCATTGTATTTTTTTTTTGAACTTTTACTTCCAAGGTGACATGCCAATAGCCCATGAACCTATTAAAGAAAGACTATTAGCCCTTTTTCACAAAGGTTTATAGAGAAAATATCCATTTTATTATGATACAATATAGAAGAAGTATACTTTTATAGTAACCGGTATGTAAAAATTTGCTGATCTTTTCCATATCCATCTAACAAGATAATAGCTAGCCATGGTTTTGCCTTCCAAAGAACCAGTGTCAAGAATATGCACATACCTTACAAGTTTTCTGATTAAATGGCTCATTAAGGCTGGCTCCAATTACATTTTATAGTCAAAGCTGAAGTAAAAAATATAGGGCTTGAAATATTCTTTTTCCATACTTAATAAAAATGCAAATACTGGGACCCCCAACCTGGGAGACTCTGATTCACAAACTCTCTGGAAAGTTCCAATGAAGCTGATTTGCCTTTAGACCACACTTTGAGAAATATTTGTTTTGACTTGTGAACTTGAAGTTTTAGGGACGTTAGAGATCATCCTGTAAAGTTATTTGGCTTGTTTTACAAATGATAAAACTGAAGCACAAAATGTTTCAGTGCTTGCCAAAATCAGTCGGTTATTATCAACAAAGATCTCCTAACTCTAAGGCCAGAGTTCCCATGTGAAGCTCCTTCCTACACAGGACCTGGAACACAATGGTGCAAAAATAAAATAAGAACCTGTGTTTGATTGATATAGCCTCCATAGGCTGCCAAATAGTATGAGGATGTAGTTTGAGAATTCCGTCACCATCCACAGATAGGCAGCAACCTTAAATGAGCAACCAAATGAATATTAAGTCTATAATGATTTACTCAGCTTTAATAAAAATAAATCCTTACCTTTGTATAGAACTGTGTACTTCACAAAGGGCTTTCACATATTATCTGAGTCTCCCCCAAAACTTCACGAGACAAATTGAGACTGTTATTTCCATTATAGAGGCAAGGAAAATGAAGCTCAGAGAACTCAAGTATGATGGAATTACAGCTTGGACATATTTAATGTTCTAAGTTCAACAGGTACAATTCAGCCAAATGAGAAAGTACAAAAGTGTGGGCCATTAGCTTGCCAATATGCTCAGTGAGGATGTGCACCAGACTGAGCAGAAAACAGGACATGTTCCCTGCCCTCCCTCAGTCCCAGGCCCCTCCAGGCCTCTTGTGGAATGAGCAATACTCCTCACTGAATGGGAAGCTAATGTTTGTTTAAAGACAGGTATTTTTATACCTCGTTTTCACTACACACATATACAATTACTACCTCTGTTGTCTGCCCAAAGAAGCAGCAGCCTGGTCCAACAGGAAGTTGGTAGAAGACTCACTCAGAAATGGTGAGCTGATCTCTAGTTACATAGACAGAGCCTAGAGAGGTGGCCTTCTGGCAGAGTTACACACCATCCCCATCTGCTCACCCAACCACCCCACACCATGGCACAGAACATGGCCACATTCAGTCTAGACCATCAAGATCGGAGAGAGAGAACTTTTTAACTGAAAAACACTGAACTAGAGTCCAAAATGATTTTTTAAGGGATATTTTGAACATATGGAGTTTTTCTTTGTCCATTGATTTTATGACTTCCTTACTGACACTTAATTAAAAATCAGTATGGCTGGTTGAATTTATATTTTCAGATTTAAAATCCAGATGTCAAGGCAACCAAATGAATGGCAAAAATATGGCTTTTATGAAAAATAGCTGCAGGGAGCCATTTAAATATGTCTTAGTATTCCCCACAGGAACACCTGGAAGAAGTACTTTACATGAGGTTATGCAAGAAGCACTAGGAGGTGAGACTGATAAAGGAGGAAGCCAGTACAAGATGCATTCAGGAGCAGGTTACTGTTGTGGGAGACCTCTGGAAAATGGATAAAACCTACCTCAGAGTTGTCCCACCAGAGGGTGGGGAAGCTAGAATTCTTATCAACAAACTCCTGTTTGGCCATTGGTTAAAGTCTGTTCTCAAGTCATTTCTTTTCCTGCACGTCTTGCAAAGCCAAAGCTAAAGGAGTCCAACACTGCTAAAACCGGCTTTATGAGAAATGTTAAAGGAACTTCTTTAAGCTGAAAAGAAAAGGCACTAATTAGTAACAAGAAAAAATATGAAAGTATAGATCTCACTAAGTAAAGTCATATATCATAAAGGTAGTAGATTAATCACTTATAAAGCTAGTTTGAAGGCTAAAAGGCAAAAGTTGTGAAAAATACCATAACTACAATAATTTGTCAAGGTACACACAAAATATAAATATATAAAATGTGACATCAAAAACATAAAACATGAGGGGAGGAGTAAAAATGCAGATTATTAGAAAGTGTTCAAATGTAAGTTGCTATCCACTTAAAATGGACTGTTTTATATATAGCCTGTTACATGTGAGCCTCATGATAACAACAAGGCAGAAACTTGTAGTAATTACACAACAGAAAAAGAGAAAATAATCTAAGCATAACACTAAAGAAAGTCATCAAATCACAAGGGAAAAGAGCAAGAGAAGAACAAAGGAACCAAGAGGAGCTATAAAACACTAGAAAATAATTAACAAAATGTCAATAAGTACATACCTATCGATAATGACTTTAAATGTAAAGGGACTAAATTCTCCAATTAAAAGAAATAGAGTGGCTGAGTAAATTAAAAAAAATAAAAATGACCCATCTACATGCTGCCTAGAAAAGACTCAATTTAGATATAAAGAAATACACAGACTGAAAGTAAAAGCGTAGAAAAATATGTTCCATGCAAATGGAAACCAAAAGAAAGCTGGGTAGCTCCACTTAGACAAAATAGACTTTAAAACAAAGACTGTAACAAAAGCAAAAAAAGAGCATTACATAATAATAAAGGGATAAATCCAGCAAGACTATACAACAATTGTAAACATTATGCACCCAACACAACAGCACCTAAATATATAAAGCAAAATTAATAGACCTAAAGGGAGAAATTGACAGCAATATAATAGTAGTATGGGACTTAAATACCCCACTTACATCAATGGATAGATCATCCACATGGAATATCAATAAGGAAACTTTGACCTTAAATGACACGTTATACCAGATAAACTTAACACATAGAGAACATCCATCCAAGCAGTGGAATACACATTCTTCTCAAGTGTACATGGAAAAGTCTCCAAAATGGGTCATATATTAGGCCACAAAACAAGTCTCAGTCAATTTAAGAAGAATGAAATCATATCAAGCATCTTTTCCAACCACAATGGTAGAAAACCAGAAATCAATTACAAGAAGAAAACTGGAAATATCACAAATATGTAAACATTAAACAACATGCTACTGAAAAACTAAGGGTTAAAAAAAAATCAAAGGAGAAATCACAAAATGCCTAGAGACAAATAAAAATGTAGATACAACATACCAAAAATTAAAGGATACAGCAAAAGCAGTTCTAAGAGGCAAGTTCATAGTAATACAGGCCAACCTCAAGAATCAAGAAAAATACCAAATTAAATAAATTTAACTTTACACCTAAAGGAACTAGAAAATAAAGAACAAATAAAGCCCAAAGCTAATAGAAAAAAGGAAATTAAAAATGTTAGAGCAGAAATAAATAAAAGAGGGACTAACAAGACAATAGAAAAGAATGAAAAAACTATTAGCTGCTCCTTTGAAAAGATACTCAAAATTGACAAACATTTGGCTAGATTTATCAAGAAAAATAGAAAGACTATTCAAATAAATAAAATCAGAAATGAAAGAGAAGTTATAACTAATACCACAAAGTATCATAAGATACTACTATGAACAATTTATGGCAACAAATTGGATGACCTGGAAGAAATGGATAAATTCCCAGAAAAATACAACCTTCCAAGACTGACTGATGAAGAAATAGAAAATATGAATAGATGGATTACTAGTAAAGAGATTAAATCAGTAATAAAACCTCTCAGTAAACAAGAGTCCAAGACCAGATGGCTTCACTTGTGAATTCTACCAAACATTCAAAGATTTAATACCTCTCTCATACTCTTCCAAAAAGTTAAAGAGGAGGGACTGCTTTCAAACTCATTATACCAGGCCAACATTACTCTGATATTAAAACCAGTCAAGGTCATCACAAAAAGAAAATTACAAGCTGATACCCCTGATGAACATAGATGCAAAAAAATCTTAAACAAAATATTAGCAAATTGAATTGAACAATTCATTAAAAGGATCATACACCATGTTCAAGTGGGATTTATTCCACAGATGCAAGGATAGTTCAACATCTACAAATTAATCAATGTGATACACTACATTAACAAAATGAAGGATGAAAATCATATAATCATCTCAATAGGTGCAGGAAAAGCATTTAACAAAATTCAACATCCATGTATGATAAAAACTCTCAACAAAGTGGGTATACAGGCAATGTACCTCAACATAATAAAGGTCATGTATGCCAGCCCATAGCTAACAATATACTCAACAGTGAAAAGCTGAAAGCTTTTCTAAGATCAGAAACAAAACAAGAATGCCCACTCTTGCCACTTTTACTCAACATAGTACTGGAAATCCTAGCCACAGCAATCAGACAAGAAAAAGGAATAAAAAGCATTGAAATTGGGAGGAAAGAAGTAAAACTGTCACTATTTGTGGATGACATGATTTTATATATAGAAAACCCTTAAGACTCTACCAAAAATCTGTTAGAACTAATAAAGGAATTCAGTAAAGTTGCAGGGTATAAAAGCAATATTCAAAATTTTGTTGTTTTTTTATGCACTAACCATGAACTAACAGAAAAAGAAATTAAGAGAACAACCCCATTTACAGTTGCATTAGAAAGAATAAAATAACTACAAATAGGTTTAACCAAGAAGGTAAAACATCTGTACACTGAAAACTATAAGACGTTGGTGAAAGAAATTGAAGAAGACATTAATAAATGGAAAAATATACTATGCTCATGGATTGGAATAATTATTATCATTACAATGTCCATATTATCCAAAGCAATGTACATATTCAATGCAATCCCTGCCGAAATTCCAATGGCATTTTTCACAGAAATAGAACAAACAACCCTGAAATTTATATGGAACCACAGAAGACCCTGAATACCTAAAGCAACGTTGAGAAAGAAGAACAAAGCTGGAGGCATCATGCTTCCTGATTTCAAACTATACTACAAAGCTCTAATAAATAAAACTGTATGATATTGGCATAAAACAGACACATAGATTATTAAAACAGAATAGAAAGCCCAGAAATAAATCCACAAATACATAGTCAATTAATTTACAACAAAGGAGCCAAAAATATACAATGGGAAAAAACAGTCTCTTCAAAAAATGGTGTTGGGAAAATTAGCCACATGCAAAAGAAAGAAATTAAACTAGTATGTTACACCATACACAAAAATTAACTCAAAATGGATTAAAGACTTGAGTGTAAGACCTGAAACGATAAAACTTCTAGAAGAAAACATAAGGAACAAGATCCTTGACATTGGTCTTGGCAATGATTTTTTTGGATCTTACTCCTAAAGCAAAAGTAAACATGTGGGACCACATCAAACTAAAAAGCTCTATGCAGCAGAGAAAACCATCAGAAAAATGAAAAGGCAACTTACCGAATGGAAGAAAATATTTGCATATCATATATTTGATAAGGGATTACTATTCACTCAATAGTAAACAAACTGACAATCCTAATAAAAAATGTACAGAGGATCTGAATAGACATTTTTCCAAAGACATACATATGGCCAACAGGCACATGAACAGATGCTAACATCACTAATCATCAGGGAAATGCAAATCAAAACCACAATAAGATATCACCTCACACCTGTCAGAATGGCTATCCTCAAAAAGGCAACAAATAACAAGTGCTGGCAAAAGTGTGAAGAAAAAGGAACCCTCATGCTTTGCTGGTGGGAATGTAAATTAGTGAGCCACTACATAGAGGTGCCCCCCCCAAAAAAAAATAGAACTACCAAATGATCCAGGAATTCCACTTCTGGGAATTTATCCAGAAAATGAAAATGCTAAAGCTTGAAATGATATATACACTCCTATGTTCACAGCAGTATTTCTTATAATAGTGAAGATATGAAAACAGCCTAAGTGTACATCAATGGATAAAGAAGATGTGGTATATATACACAATGGAATACTACTCAGCCATAAAACAGAATAAAATTTTGCCTTTTGTGATGACACGGATGGACCTTGAGGGTATCGTGAGAAGTAAAATAAGTCAGACAGAGAAAGACCAATACCATATGATTTCTCTTATACATGGACTCTAAAAAAAAACAAATGAAAAGCCCAAATAAAACAAAACAAAACCCATAGAACAGAATGATGACTGACAGAAGGGTGGGTGTTGGGGGTGAGCTAAACAGGTGAGCAAAATAGGTCAAGAGGTACAAACTTCCAGTTATAAAATAAATAAGTCATGTGGATGGAATTTACAGCATGGTGACTATAGTCAATAATATTGTATTTTAATGTTTAAACGTTGCCAAGAAAGTAAGTCTTAAAAGTTCTCATCACAAGAAAAAAAATATGTAACTTTTATGACGATGAATGGTAGCTACATTTATGGTGGTGATTATTTTGCAGTGTATACAAATATTGAATCATTATGTTGTACATCAGAAACTAACATAATTTTACATGTCAATTACACCTTAATAAAAAGAAAAAAAAACATCAAAACAAAAGTTTAAGGTTGTGTAGCTTCAATGTATATCTTTCTGTACTCCTGCTTCAGTTGGTCTTTACTTTTACAAATTCCTTTTGGTAACCAGCTCACTGATGCACTACAAAAGATGATTTTAAAATATATCATCACCCAGTATTTTCAGTTGCTTACAGTGAGACAGATAATCAGGGTGTCTCATATGATGAACTGGAAATTAAGGAAATATTCTGTAGGTTCTTACTGCTTTATAGTGGAATTCAAATGTGTACCTCATTGGGATAATTCTATTCTGGATTTACCCAAATCAACCATCCCATTTATGCTGTGAGTAGTATTTGCCCAATGGCTTGGGCAAATTAGTTTTGAAATGCAAAGACTAATTCCAAAATGCTTTAAGAGCAAGGACCCTCTCTTACTCATCTTTTATATTCCCAGGCCAGAATGAATAGAAAGATAAGTGAATGAATGATTTACATTGACATTATAGCTACATATGTGTTAGGATGTAAGAATTCCTCTGAGAAAATATGGAAGCAACAGAAAACAGAGTTTTTTGTTTGTTTTTGCTATTCAGACTGTGAAATATATTGAGTAACTAAAGCTTGCTAAAAATGGAAATGTCTTCATCTATGCAGATACAGTTAACAAATTCCACAGAAAAGCCTTCCTATGAATTGCTGTACTTCAGTTTTCTGATTATCTACCTACATAACTACAGAAAAGCAAAAGTCTGTAAATAGTACTGCCAAACAGATACATATTGTCCTGGAGTTGTTAAAAATTAATGAATTATTAGGGGGACCTTCAAGATGGTGGAGAATTAAGATGTGGAGATCACCTTCCTCCCCACAAATACATCAAAAATACATCTATGTATGGAACAACTCCTACAGAACACATACTGAATGCTGGCAGAAGACCTCAGACTCCCCACAAGACAAGAAAATCCTCACATACCCGGAGAAAACAGAGCCAAAAGAATAGAGATGGGACCTGCACTTCTGGGACGGAGCTGTGAAGGAGGAAAGGTTTCCACACACTAGGAAACCCTTTCAATGGCGGAAACGGGGGGGTGGGTGAGGGGGAAGCTTCAGAGCCATGGAGGAGAGCACAGCAACAGCGGTGCAGAGGGCAAAGCTGAGAGATTCCTGCACAGAGGATTGGTGCTGACCAGCACTCACCAGTCTGAGAGGCTTGTCTGCCCACCTGCTGGGGTGGGTGGGGACTGGGAGCTGAGGCTCAGGCTTTGGAGGTCAGATCACAGGGAGAGGACTGGGGTTGGCTGCATGAACACAGCCTAAAGGGGGCTAGTGTGCCACAGCTAGCCGAGAGAGAGTCTGGGAAAACGTCTGGACCTGCCTAAGAGGCAACAGACCATTATTTCAGGGTGCATGAGGAGAGGGGATTCCTTCCCTGTGTGCCCACAGAAAGCAGAGCACTGCCTAAGCAAGCTCCAGAGACAGGCACAAGCCATGGCTATCACCTCGGACACCAGAGACGGGCATGAAAAGCTAACGCTGCTGTCGCTACTACCAAGAATCCTGTGTGCAAGCACAGGTCACTACACCCACCCCACCCCCTGGGAGCCTGTGCAGCACGCCACTGCCAGGGTCCCAAGATCCAAGGACAACTTCCCCGGGAGAACACACAGTGCACCTCAGGCTGTTGAAATGTCATGCCAGCCTCTGCCACTGCAAGCTCACCCCGCATTCCAATTATGACTACTGTACTCCTTCCTCTCCCCAGACTGAGAGAGCAAGAGAGCCCTGATCAGACACTGCTTTAAGCTCCTCCTCTCTGGGCGGGGAACAGACACCTGAGGGCGACCTACATGCAGAGGCGGGGCCAAAACCAAAGCTGAACCCCAGGAGCTGTGCGAATAAAGAAGAGAAAGGGAAATATCTCAGTGCAGCCTCAGGAATAGTGGATTAAATCCCCCCACAATCAACTTGATGAACCCTGCATCTGTGGAATACCTGAATACACAACGAATGTTTCCAAAATTGAGGCTGTGGACTTTGGGAGCAACTGTAGACTTGGGGTTTGCTGTCTGCAACTGATTTGTTTCTGATTTTTTAAGTTTATCTTAGTTTAGTTTTTAGTGCTTGTTATCATTTGTGGATTTGTTTATTGGTCTTGTTGCTCTCTTCCTTTTTGATTTTATTGTTTTTTCAATTAAAATTCTTTTTTCTTCCGTTTTTTCTTCATTTTCTTTTGAGCTGTGTGGCTGACAGGATCTTGGTGCTCCAGCGGGGTGTCAGGCCTGAGCCTCCAAGGTGGGAGAGCTGAGTACAGGACATTGGACCCCCAGAGACATTCTGGCCCACGTAATATCAATTGGCGAAAATTCCCCAGAGATCTCTGTCTCAACACTAAGACCCAGCTCCACCCAATGGTCAGGTGCAGTGCTGGATGCCCCATGCCAAACTACTAGTAAGACAGGAACAAAACCCCACCCACTAGCAGAGAGGCTGCCTAAAACCATACTAAGTTCACAGACACCCCAAAGCACACCACCAGATGCGGCCCTGCCCACCAGAAAGACAAGATCCAGCCCAACCCACCAGAACACAGGCACCAGTCCGCTCCACCAAGAAGCTTACACAACCCGCTGAACCCAACTTAGCCACTGTGGGCAGACACCAAAAACAACAGGAACTACAAACCTGCAGCCTGCAAAAAGGAAACCCCAAACACAGTAAGTTAAACAAAATGAAAAGACAGAGAAAATGCAACAGATGAAGGAGCAAAGAAAAAACCCACCAGACTAAACAAATAAAGAGGAAATAGGCAGTCTACCTGAAAAAGAATTCAGAGTAGGCACCATACTACAGGGTACAGACTACTGGTCTGCTCGACTCTTATACTCTATATTTCTGGCCAATCCACATGTCTTCAACACAATTAATCTCACCAGCAAAAACTAATTTCTAACCTTCATTTTGCTAATCAACAAAGCAACTACTGTTGATTAGAGCTAAAAGTAGTTGAAGAGCTCACAGGAACTCTCTCCAGGGCCCTTTTGATTAAATGCCACAGCACCACCCCTGTGGTGTATATTCCCTCCTCAGGCAACTCACCGCTGCCAATGTGGATTAAATCTAATTAATATACTCCTCCATACCACACCATCTCTGATGAAGGATTTAAAAAGTAAATGAACACTGACACAGCAGGCGGAAAACAGCAATAAATCCTTTAGTGAAATAGAGTAAATATTGGCAGGGCCTTTCTACCCCACATGGACATTTTGAGACACACGTGTCTCCACCTTGTTCTTGGCCATGCCCAAAGGCATAATCCTTGTCTTCATGGTCATGGCCAGGCCTCTGGCACATCTGTATTCCAGTTCCTGCAAGAGGAAAAGAACTTAGTCTGAGAAAAGTGACTAGTCTTTAAGTTGGAGAACAGATGTAAGTTGAATACATCACTACCCCTCATGTCTACTTGGTCCAGGGTTAGTCACATGGCCACACCTAATTGCAAGGAAGAATGGGAAATATTGTCTCTACCTAGATTGACACATACCCAGGAAGAAAGAGGCAACTTGCAGTTGGCTATAGTCTTCCCCTCTGTCCACCCAAGTATCCTACACACCATTCTACCTGCAATACAACACACCACCCTTCTCCCAAGGGAAAATACTCAAAATTCCATCCGTTTACTGCAGCCAGCTCAAAATTCAGGATGCCTGAGTGATGAGAAGCTTCTCTATCTTGTCCAGTGTGGCTCCTCAAGCCCAGAAAATGTATAACCTAGAAAGCAGGTTAGATATGTATCTACATACTTCCCAGTAGACACACAACACACAATGAGGACCAAATACTAGCCTGAGCATATCACTTCCTTATAACACTTTGCTAACAGTGTCAAAGGGTCATAGGAAAGCAAATCTTCAAATTAAGCAGTTTGGGTGCTCTAGGTCTCTGAGATCACTGGGAGTGGCTTCCTGAGCTGAGGGAGTTGTCAGTAGCTTCTTGGAGGTTCCTGAGATTTACAGCTGCCTACAGGTGAGCTCTCAAGCACTGACTGGTAAGATCAGCAATGGCAACTTCTCTGCTCTTCACTCCCTTAGTCGTTCCATTAGTTGTGGAAGCTTCTAATTTCCTGTATTAAAATGTTTTATTCTTGGAATTTTGACTTTTATTTTCCTAAGCAAACCCAAACTGTTATGCCATATTTCATCAAACCTAAGTCATCATCAAATATAAGACCTACCATCAATTTTTTCAACACACGAAAAGAAAGACTATTGCTATGTAAACTATGGTATGTCATTGATTGTTAAAACATTCTGATTTCAGAGATATTTGAATGTTTAAAATATGCCTTTTAGAATCATATGGAAAGAGTTAATCCATTTGGAATTGTTTTTTGTGTATGAGATGAAGTAGGATCAAGTTTCATATTTTTCCACATGGATACAATTTTCTCAGCACGATCTATTACAAATAATATTACATTTCTTCTCCCCTGGCCTGTAGTGCTGTCTCTTTCAAATATCAAGTACCCATACTTGTGAGGATATGATTCTGGGTTCCCTAGTCCATTCCACTGGCTTGTTTCTCTCCACACCAATACAAGATGCCTTAGTTACTATATTGTCAAAATAAGTTTTGATAGCGAGTGAGCAAATCTTCCCAGCTTGCTCTTCTTCAGGGTGAGCTTGGCCTTTTGTATACCGTGTACATTTTAGACTCAGCTTGCTAAGTCACACACAAAGCACTCTGGGGGTTTCAATGCAATTGACTCTAAATGAATTGGCACAGATAGTGCTTAGTCTTCCAATTTGTGAATGTAGTGCGTCTCTCTCCATTTTTGTAGCATCCTTTCAATAAAAATATTTTTAAATTATTTAAATACTCTTAGAAGCCTGCCACATATTTTGGATTTATTCTAAAATGCTTCCTATTTTTAACACTTTTGTGAATGGTATCTTTGTACAATTTAATTTATGTATGTTGTCTTTGCAAACTCTTGCAAGACTTTCTGTAAATAATGACAGTTGTGTTTCTTCCTTCTAATCCTTGTACCTTTAATTTCTTTTTCTCACCTTACTGAGCTCACTGAAACCTTGAGTATAGTGTTGGGTGGAAGTGGTGATAGTGAACACGCTTGTCCTTTTCTTGATCATGAAGGGAAAGAACTAAACGTCTCACCATTAAGTGGGATGTTAGCTATAGTTATTTTGGAAAATAAGAATTCTACCTTCTATTCCTAGTTTGCTAAGAGATAAATAGACCATTTTACCAAATGTTTTATTATGTGATGACAAATGTTCAAGGGCATTCCAACTTGCAATATCTTTCTCATCACAAGCCACTTACACAACACATAGTATGCAACACATCATCATTTTTTGTTATGACAGGACACCATCTCCAGGTACCTATTTCTGAATTTGTTAAACTATTCTAACAAAGATATCCCTGGACACATAGTTGAAATGAGATGGTTCCTTTCTTTCTTACATAGCAGTCTGTCTGTCTACTTTCACATGGGTGCTCTGTTCTATGTCATCATTCACTTGAGATTCTTTTGAACACACTAAAGCTTTACTACCTAAGGAAGAGAAGAAGTGTAATAGTGTTTTGAGGAATTCCAACACAAAAATCGCTGCTTAAAAATGGCCATAAGTAATGTGACAGACTGTACTAAATACCCCTTCAAAGTCTATTCTTCCTTGTTCCCTCTTACATGTCTGCCCAGCTAAGGATGACAGTTCTGAACCTCCTTTGCAGCCAGGTGAGGCCACGTGACTCAGTGGGCCAGTGGGAAGAGAGGGAAAGGAAGGCGGAGAACTTCCAGGCATGTCCTTTTTATGGACAAGCTGCGTTTCCAGGACCTTGGCTCTTTATTCTTTCCTGCGAACTAGAAGGCAGATACACCAGCAATCCCGTTCTGAACCAGCAGATGAAGATGGTGATTGAGAGTGGCAGGGCAACCGGCAGAAACTTGACCTATTCTTTTTTTTTTTTTAATCAAAATGTAGTTGATTTACAGTGTTGTGTTAATTTCTGCTGTACAGCAAAGTGATTCAGTTATACATATATATACATTCTTTTTTATATCCATTATGGTTTATCCCAAGATATTGAATATAGCTCCCCTCCCTGTGCTATACAGTAGGACCTTGTTGTTTATCCATCCTATATATAATAGTTTGCATCTTCTCACCCCAAACTTTCACTTCATCCCTCCCCCATCCCCCTTCCCCTTTGCAACCACAAGTCTGTTCTCTATGTCTGTGAGTCTGTTTCTGTTTCATAGATAAGTTCATTTGTGTCATATTTTAGATTCCACATACAAGTGATATCGTATCTACTCCCTTAGCATAAACACCTTTTGGAAAAGACATTTTATTATCAGTCAATAAAATAAGAGTTTAAAAATTAATTGTGAAATTTCCTATTTCAGTATCTCCATTAGAAGATAATAAAGTGTTCAGCTGTCTAGGAAAAGATCGCTGGAAATAGATTGCCAACTGTTCGAGAATTTTCTTGTTTTACATTCTCAACCACTAAATGCAAGCCTAACAAACATTTATTGCAGGCCTATACTATTGCTTGTACTAGACATTGTAAGAGGTCCTAGGAAACAATAACCAGTAAGACAGACAGTGACTCCATAACAATAATGAATAAGACAGACACTGACACACATTTTTCCCTCTATGTCTCTCTCTACTTTCTCCCTTGTCTCTGAAATTTGGCTATGAATTCAGGTAACCACTAAAGAGTATATTTTAAAGTATTTGCTGATATAGGACAGAGCTCAGCCTCAAGCTAAATCAAATCCTCCAGCTGATTTCAAAAAGATATCACATAGTTATTGCTGCAGCACAAAGAAAAATTATCACTGTGGTAGTTTGTTCTGGTTCTACTATTCTGAAGAAACTCAAATATTAGAGAAGAATAAATTACACTGTAAAAAATCAGTTGTCTGCTGATCATTATTTTAAGGAGTAACTAATAATAAACTTTAATAACATTTGAAGTTCATAATCTAAGAAACAATATTGCCTAAAACTATGAAGCACTAATTATGTGTTAAGGACCTCACATATAAGTGATTCAATCCTCTATGGGTAGATATTACTAATGTCCTCATTTTACAGATAAGAAAACAAAGACTCAGAGGGGTTGAGTAACTTGCTCAGCTAATACAGTATTCAAGTGTCCTAGGCCTAGATTGTTAGTATATCATCCTTCTTTGTAGTCACTGTTTGATCTCATTTGGCTTCTACATAACCTTATCTTCCCTTTGCCTCATTTTCTTATCTATTTAAAGTGTATTTCATAAGAGTGGACTGTCTGTATAAATAAGGGCTATCTTAACTTCTTTAGAATGAAGAAAGATGTATAAAAGTTAAATAGTCACTCAAATTCTATATCTTTATGTGATGTGAAGTCTTTAATGTTTAACTTATGTGTAATTTCCAGAATAACTGTATTTAAATGGCTTTAGTTACTATAAAATATAGTAATATTTTAGGAATTTATTCTATAATCCAATGTATATAATTATCAATGAGCCATAAATATTTTTCATGTTAAGAATCATGCAAAATAGAATTTGTCAGAGTTCTTGGGTTTTTAGGGCACAGTCCTGTAGCAGTCTGCAAGTCATGAATGCAACTGTGTGTGAAGTCACATATTTTATACATCCCAACTACCATCATAAAAGACAATAATCAAACAGGCTAAAAGAAAGATTGAATTATCTTTCCAATACCTCTATAAAATTACATTAAATTGTTGTCATATGGATAGGCAATCAAAGGTTATACTGTCAGAAATATAGGGAAAATGTCATACAGATATGTGTCAGATAGTAATAAACTATCAGATAGTAATAAACTATATTTTATATTTTATATTATAAAAATATAATTATTTTTCAGGATTTTGTGGATGATTAGGGTATTTATCATCTTTTTAAGTTTGTAACTTACTGTGATTTCTTTCTTCATTCCAAATAAATATTCTTTCTTATATAATTTTATGTTCTTTTTCTTATTAAGCATCCTACAAATTAATTAACTTCAGTCTTCATCATAAAACCTGGATTCTTCTATGTTTGAACTTTTTGTTTGATTGACATGATTGTGATGAGGATAATGCAATATGAATCACACAAAATAAAATAATGCCTTTTAAAGAACTTGGAACAGTAAAAATTACTGTAGTACTGAAAAAGTTTTAGTGTTTTACTGCTTTGACTATGACTCGTTTCCACCTAAATTTTCCACATGTGGTAGGAAGACTTCCATAAATGGGTTTTCCTTTCCAGCTCAAAATGGAATATGGTTTCTTGGGTATAATATCCAGTTGTGGGGCATAAGTACCGAGTTATGTGACATCTCAGAAATTGGAGATAAGTTCCCTGCACTGAAGAAGTTTAGGAATTCCTGAGGAATTTCTTCAGATGCACAGTTATTCACTTGTTGAGCATCTACCATAAGCCAGACAATATATTGTACAACAAGACGAGTCAGAAACAGAGCCAGCCTTCAAGGTAGTCTCAGTGATGGCATTAATCCACTGAGAAGGGATGCGATTTTTTAAAAATCCAAAAGTCATTTGGAAGCAATGGAATGGATATGTTGAACAAATTTGAATAGCATGTTGAGGCTGAAACAAGAAGTGACTAAAATAATGAGATTAATTTTTCTTGTATGTCCCTTTCAGATATGAATAAAACTTTAAAAATATTTGTTTACAATAATCACTCATGACTTTATTGTCACAGTTTTGACACTGTGCTTTGGAGACCTGTTTATATACACACCTTCAGTAAAAGGAAACAGTGCAGCTATATATTTACAAGTTAAATGTTTTGAAGAGTGCTAAGTTCACCAAAGCAGATTTTACTGAAAAACCTCACCGTAAAGTCGAGTTTTGAAATTGCATATGCACAAACGTGGGCTGGAGAGGATGATTTTCTCTGAAGCCAAGCATCTGCTTGAATTGACATTATTAATTACCATTAGGTAACTAAAGCTTCACTCACACCTGTGAAAAACAGCGGTTGGTTTGCAATTTCAGACCAACTGTCAGGATTTCTTCTGCTTTCTTGAAGAAAAATTCAACTGAAGAAGATGTATAAAAGAAACACACGTTAATCAAATGTCAATTCAACGAAAATTTTTATGCCTACGGAAGCCCGATACAATCACTAAACTTATATGCGAACTTGAACCTCCTTAAATATCTATTCTTTTGCTTAGATTAACTTTAGTTTTACTTGTTATGGAAATCAGTTGAGTTTAATTCCTTCATCGCTTGTCTGTATTGGATTCATGGGTTTCTTTCCCATCCACAGATCTAAGAAGAAAGGTCTCAGGATGACATATTCTGAAACTTAAGCAGCATAAACACGAAAGAAGGGTTCTGCCAAATGCTGCTTAGCGCCATCCTCACAGTTTCCCAAACTTCAAAACGTATACAGCAGGCTTCCTTTTCTTCTGAAGATGTCTCAAGGCCCATTCTGAACACTGAGAGCCTATTCCTATAACGTGGAGAATCTAGTATCAACCATTTTCATTCATAATGGCCCTTTTCACAGTGCTACATATTTAACAGAAAAGTTGTGCATATTACTTATTGTAAGTAGATAGTTTTTCAAAATTTATTTGTATTTTACCTTGTCCCACGAAGGTTGAGAAAATTTACCAAAAATAGATTTATTACAATCTGATAAGATAAAAATCAAAATAGAAAATCAAGGCCAGGAGGAAAAGGCAGTCATGCAGACAGTAATAACTGGCCTGCAAAGTGTATGGTCGGGTTAGCCAGTGCTCCACGAAGCACTAAGAGGGACCCCGAGTCTGCTCTCCAGACTACCTGTTAATTACCCTCATTCTTCAGCCTGGGATTTGAGTCACTTTCCAGCTAAATTAACAAATCCCTCTTGAGCACTTTCTATGCGTTAGGGGCTGTGCTCAGCAATGGAAGACGCACAGCTTTATAAGGTGATTCCTGTTTACAATCCAGTGGAGAAGTCTGGCGTGTTCACAGCTGGCTCTGCACCACCAATAGGAAGAGTTCAGCAGTGAAACAGACATGCACACAATGAAAACAAGAGAGCAATCAATTCCACTTGGAATCAGGAAGGGCTTCTGAAGAAAGTGATATCTGACTTGAGCCTTAAGAGATAGAATTTATATTATACATTTATATCATGTGTTTAATATATAATATATTATATTTTTCTAGATAACATTTATTAATTAGATAACCTTTTAATAGCATGTGTTAAGGAATTGTGGATGGGGTGTGGAAACGGCAGACCTGTTCCCTGTACCCGTGAGGCCGTTGTTAAAGCTGAGCATTGGGCCTCTATTTTTAGCTGACAAAACCAAAGTGATAACAGGCAGAATGACCCAGAGGTTGTACAGACCAAAAGATGAGCTGGAGGAGTTGAGGGATTCCTGGCGAGGTGGGAAGCGCACAGGGTTAGAGCCTGGGGGCCCAGGCCAAGCCGGGGAAGCAGAGGGGTGGGGTCAGGGCAGCACGTGTCTGCAATGTCAATTATCTTCTCGGATGTCACTCTCCTCCCTATATAAAATGGCCCATCTGGGGAATTTTCTGGCAGTCCAGTGGTTAGGACTCTGCACTTTCACTGCCCAGGGCCTACGTTCAATCCCTGGTGGGGGAACTAAGATCCCACATCACCATGGCTCCTCACCCCCCCAAAAAAAGGCCATCAGTCACTTTCCCTTATCTCTTTTTCCTTCATAGCACTTACCAAGCACTACATTTGTATTGTTGTTAATGATCTCTCTCCCCAGCTAGAACATAAGCTGCAGGAAGGCAGAGATGTTTGCCATTTACCTATATCTAGAACACTGTAGAACAATACCCAGCACACATATAGTATCACTCTATAAGAATTTACTGAATTTATTAACTAATGAAAGCCAGTCCACAGAGAAGGTAAAGAATGAATTAGATATGAAAGTAAAGCATAGATTAGGGACTGTGAGAATGAGAGATGGTACTTGATTTTGGATGGGCTCTTTACTGCTGGTTATAATCCCTCATGAGGCCAGATTGTTTTATATGCCCTTGCATTCTGTGAGATGCATACACCTGTATTCTTCCAAAATAAATATCCTTTTTTTATACAAGCTTGTTTTCACAAATTTAATTGTCTTGTAAGCAAAGGAACCCTGTAAAAGACAATTGGGAAAACAGGTATAAGCAAGACAGTTACAGTGGAGTTTAGACCTGGGTGCACCATGGAAGCCGTGCAACAAGGATGATATAATCAGAGTGAGCTCTGGGATGATCATTACAGCAACATCATGAATCCAACATTCATTCAATTAACAGTTATTTAGAAACTTCAATATATTATTCTAAGTGTTGTACATAAATGGGTCCTTGTTCTCAAGGAAATAGACAACAAACAAATACAAGTGCTGATAATATATAGTGACAAACTTTGTCAGCAGGAGAAAGTCTTTAATACAGAGCTTGACTTGAAGGCTACGGCAACAGTCCAAACTAAAAAAAAAAACTTCATTCAGGCTCTAGGGAGTGTTGGTGGCAGGTGAGCAGGATAGAAATAAAGCAAGATACATATGGAAATACAAAGGGAAGACTTTGTAACTAATGGGAGTAAAGGGATCAGTATTTTAAACCTCAGTGACCTAAAGGATGAAAGTAATTCCACGGTAATAAAGAAGTCTGGAAAAAGAATACTGTAATTGGCTTAGGAAATAAGAGATCTGGTTAATTGGATTATAGGTATGTTGAATTTTAGATATGCACAGGATATCTAGAGGGAGATTATAAAGAAAAAGAATATCTAAATAATAATAATGATAATAAACATAAGTTTTGGTTATACACTTAGGTTTGGGGAGAAAGGAAAGATCCTTATCAATTCACTTAATTTTACTGTAGCTCAGCTTCATTGCACCACTAACATTACAGGGTTTGAAGGAGGATTAAAGAAAATAATATGTGTGAAAGTACTTGCCAAATCACATACAAGTAAAGCTTTCTAAGAAACGGCATCAAATGATGTAGGAAAGTCAAAGAAAGTGAGGATCTGGCAAAGGCCTCTGGGTGCTGCCATTAGCTGGTTGAGGACAGGGTGAAAAATGGAGAAAGTAAAAGTAACTTCTCTCTAGGTCAAAAGATAAAGCAAGATGACAACAACATGCCTTATTTATGTCCCTGAAAAACAAACATCTTAAAAGTCACATTGAAAAAATTCTTCAAATGCTTAGTACCAAAAGTTATGTTTTTTCTCGTTGAACTCAAACTCAAAAACATGACTGTTTTCACTTTTGTATCCCTAGCACATAGCACAGTGTCTCATACAAGAAAGGCTGTCAGTAAATTGGAGTGGCAGTCCCCATTCTATTCATTCCTGAATATCTCACTTGTTCCTTTAGCTTTTACCTGTGACCTGGTAGCCTTTTCTAGCTTTGCACATAAACAAACTAAATAGAATAGGTGGACAGGTATGCTTTTAGATTACGTGGACCATCTAAGAACTGTATATGCAATAAATATGGTCAGCTAAGATTTATTTAAGATAGCACACATTCTTTTAATGTCTTTTTTTATTAAAAAATATGAGAATAGAATTTCATTCACCCAAGGAAAATAGAACAGGAATCAAGCAGACACATTTTCAACTTTTATTTTTAAAAAGAACTTACAATCTTTACTAAAGCCAGTTTGCTGTTATTACAGGTTTTAATTTTTTTTCCTCATAAACTGGAGGATGTTTCCCCCTGCAGGAAAATTCAGGTAAGTTCACAAACTGTTACAGAAAGATACATCTGGAACAGTCATTATTTTGGTTGGGAGAAAACGTAGACCCCACCTGAAAAGAGCAACTGAGAAAAGGCAGTTTGGAGGAAATAGCTACTGAAGCGCAATCTTTTGCATAAATTTTGACAAGTGTGGGTGAGGAGGACGTGCTCATTTGTTTACTCCTTCCCATACACCTCAAACAAAAAGAAGCACAGAGTATAACATTTCCCCCTTCTGTTCTGCCCTTAGAATAGCCGTGGATTCTCTGATTGTTACAGAGCAGGACTATCTAAGGAGATGGCTGAAAAGGTGAGGTAGCTTATGAGTGATTTATATGATGCCGTGATGATTTGAGGAACATTTTATGCCTCGGGTTATTCTCCCATATCAGAGTGAACCTATTTATGTATTCAACTTTTAACATTTTATTTGTTCATCCACTGAGTTTTTTGTTTTAATGAATAATGTGAGGTAGGATCTAATGATATTTCTTTTCCAAATTTTTAAGCATTTTTCCTAGATATATTTGACATTTCATCTACATTGACCTATGCAGGTTTCAATCTGACAGCTTACTCCTCCCCCAAAATTAAAATTTCAGATACTAAGTGATTAAGGTAACCAGCAACTTAGTAGAAATGGGTGCTCCATACTAAAGACAGCAAGAGATATATACTCCCCATCCTGCCAGTGCAGGACATAGAAACCATTCTAGATATTTCAAGTGAAAAGGAATTTAATACAGGAAATTCTCTACATACGTAATGCTGCCTCACAATGCATCTTTGTGTATATTATTTTTCTCCCTGGAAGACTGTGCCCTCTTCTCTGCTTAGAGAAAAATTTTCCTTAGTTCACACAGCATATTATCCAGAATTATCTGTGTGGCACCCAAGATCATTAATCATTATGTACTATTTCAATGATTGTATTGGAGAATTTAAAAGGCCAGAGAGCAGCAACTCAAGAGAAATTGGCATAAGATACCAGTTCAAAAGTCAAAGAGCCTTCAGTGGGTGACAATTTGGTTTGCATTCCTCTCTCCAAAGTTGTCTGAATGTTGCCTTTTTTTTTGAAGAAATGAACTATTTACTTCATTACTTTATTAGTAATAACAAATGACTTGCAACGTATCTCACAACTGATCATGACCGAACAGTATGCTCATCCTACATATGGTTTTGTAATTATTTTTTTTCAAAATAGTAAATGGACGTTGTTACAAGCCTTTCAGTATGTTTGAGTTCTTAAAAAAAAATCCAGCAGTCTCTGCCTCCCTGTCTGCTTACATCAAGTATAGTTCTTTTAATTTTTTTCACCGTTGGTTTTCTTTAAGTCATTTTTTTGTCAGCCTATTGCCTGTTGTGAGCCAAGCCCTTTCTGAATCCTGGAGAAGTGGCAAAAGGCAAACCACCCTTTCCTTGAGGAGCCTATGAATGTTGCCTTTTAAGCATTACCTATTGTTGAAGAACGTTCTGAAAAGCCCTTTTGTATTGTCCATGGTTACATAATCAGAGCTGAGGTGTTTTACCTTAACATTTGTGCTTTCCAGGATTTCATGACACCCCGATGTTTGTTTTATTTATTGAGGACTGAATATCGGTGTGTACACTTGTGGTTCTTAGTAATATCTCTGTTATCAAGTAATCTGGAAGCTTTGACCTAGAGGGGGCTTTTATATATTTGGTTGATCAGTACTGCCTAATTATATCAGCTCCAAGAGAAGAGGGACAATGTACAAGTAATTACTGTAAACCCAACACTAATTACAACAGGAAAAAGTAGGCATAAAATAAATAGCTCCTGAATGAATGAATATAAAGGGTCTACATATTGAATACATGAGATCCTCAAATTAGAGGTGAAAGGTGACTTGAGGCCTACTGCTCCAATCTTTCCTGAGAATGGCTTCTATTAGTTTGGAATGTCAGTATCATTGTATAAAAGGTGATTGTGAAAAATGTTTAAATGTGGAGAGACTCAGCTATATAAACATTTTTTAAACTTTATGTTGATCTGAAATACCTTATCACCTACACCTATGACATATTGGACAACAGAAGACCCATAAAGTTTCCTAAGATTCTGGACACCAGACTAACCTTGTGTTTTTACTACATGACCCTAGAATTCAGTTCCAGTAACATCTATCCAGATGCTTCTTAAAATTATCTGGCCACACCATGTCATATTTTATTTCTTTATATGTTTATCTCCCCTACAATATTGTGATTGCCTTCAGGTCAGGGACAATATTCATGTGCATCTTTCTAGAATTCAGCACACAGGATGTGTTCCATAAATGTTTGTTTAATTGAATATAAATAATTCTCTCTGGGTTATTATCCCTGGTGATCCTCTTTCCAGCTAGTCATGAGACCTCTATATTACTGAAATAATGAAGCAACTGATATTTGTGTTTTATCTATAACAGCCTTTTTTGGCCTAAGGACTTGACACAGCTGGTGATTACTTGGCTTTGCTTTGACCTTGGTATAATTCTCTCCAACCTTATGTAACACCATGTCTTGGCTAAGCAGAAGCTGGGGCTGAAATGCTTACAGAAAGTGAATTCAGGTGTGGATATGAATCACTGGTTCACATAGGGGTCATTTCTTTCATCATCCTCAAAATGTAGCACATGTTATACTCTTATAATTTGTTTATTTCACCTACAGTAGATCCTGGAAATCACTCCATATCAGTTCATAGAATTTTTTCTTTCTTTATAATTGCATAGTACTCCATGGTGTGGAAGTGTCAATGTATTCAACCAATTTCTCATTATGACTATTTAAGTTGTTTGCCACATTTTGCAATTACAAATTGTGCTGCAATGAATAGAGTTGTACATATGTACTTTTATTTCCATTTGCCTGGTATACACTTGCCATCCCTTTGTATTCTGCCTTTGTAATTGCTTTGTTTTATGTCTATCTCTTATATAGATCATAGAGTTGAAACCTGTTTTGTGAGCCAATCTGAAGCAGACCCATTCACAACTACCTTATTATTTTATGATATAATTACTATGTGTATTAAGTTATATATATTTTTTTCTCTACAGGTAGCTTTTCCTTCTTTTTTGATTCTTTTAGTATTGTAGAAGACTTGCATTTGTGCTCTGGCAGTCACATTTTTTTATTGAAGTACAGCTGATGTACAATATTATATGTTACAGGTATATAATATAGTGATTCACAATTTTTAAAGGTTATACTTCATTTATATATATTATAAAATATAGGCCATATTCCCTGTGTTGTGCAACATATCTTTGTAGCTTATTTTATACATACTAGTTTGTACCTCTTAATCCCCTACCCCTGTTTGGCACCTCCCCTCTTGCCTCTCCCCACTGGTACCCATTAGTTTGATCTCTGTATCTGTGAGTCTGCTCTTTTTTGTTATATTCACTAGTTTGTTGTATTTTTTAGATTCCACATATAAATGGTATCATACAGTATTTGTCTTTCCCAGTCTGACTTATTTCACTTAGCATAATGCCCTCCAGTTGCATCCATGTTGTTGCAAATGGCGAAATTTCATTTTTTTATAGCTGTGTATTTTATTGGTATATATATCCATATACACATCTTTTTTTACACATTCTTCTGTTGATGGACACTTAGGTTGCTTCCACAGCTTGTCTACTGTAAATAATGCTGCTATGAACATTGGGGTGCATATATCTTTTCTAATTAGTGGGGTTTTTATTGATATATACCCAGGAGTAGAATGGTTGGTTCATATAGTAGTTCCATTTTTAGTTTTTTGAGAAACTTGCATACTGTTTTCAACAATGGCGGCACCAACTTACATTCAACCAACAGTGTACAAGGATTCCCTTTCGCCACATCCTCGCTGACATTTGTCATTTGTGTTCTTTTTGATGATAGCCATTCTGACAGATGTGAGGTGATATCTCATTGTGGTTTTATTTGCATTTCCCTAATGATTAGCAATGTTGCGCATATTTTCAGTGCCTGTTCGCCATCTGCGTATCCTCTTTGGAGAAACATCTATTCAAGTCTTCTGCCCATTTTTTGATTGGATTGTTTGTTTATTTGATGTTGAGTTGTATGAGCTGTTTTTATATTTTGGATATTAACTCCTTATTGGTTATATCATTTGCAAATATTTTCTGCCATTCAGTAGGTTGTCTTTTTGATTTGTCAATGGTTTCCTTTGCTATGCAAAAGCTTTTAAGCTTAGTTAGGTCTCATTTGTTTATTTTTACTTTTATTTCCTTTGCTTTAGGGGATTCAAAAAAATATTGCTATGATTTATGTCAAAGAATATGCTACCTGAGTTTTCTTCTAAGAGTTTTATGAACTTGTCTTACATTTTGGTCTTTAATCCATTTTGAGTTTATTTTTGTATATGATGTTAGAGAATGTTCTAATTGCATTCTTTGACATGTAGTTGTACAGTTTTCACAGCACCACTTACCGAAGAGACTGTCTTTTCTCCATTGTATATTTTTCCCTCCTTTGCCATAGATTAACTGACCTTTAGTGTGTGGGTATATTTTTGGCTGCTTTATTCTGTTCCATTGATGTTGGTGTTGTTTTTGTGCCAGTACCATACTGTTTTGATTACTGTAGCTTTGTAATATAGTCTGAAGTCAGGGAGCATGATTCCTCCAGTTCTGTTCTTCTTTCTCAAGATTGTTTTGGCTATTCAGGGTCTTTTGTGTTTCTATACAAATTTTAAAATTATTTGTTTTAGTTCTGTGAAAAATGCCATTGGTATTTTGACAGGTATTCCATTGAATCTGTAGATTGCCTTGGGTAGTATGGTTATTTTAACAATATTAATTCTTCCAGTCCAAGAATATGATCTATTTTTCCATCTGTTTGTGTTGTCTTCGATTTCTTTCATCAGTGTCTTATATTTTTCTGAATACAGATCTTTACCTCCTTAGGTAGGCCTATTTCTACATATTTTATTCTTTTTGATACAATGATAAATGGGATTGTTGCCTTAATTTTTTTTTCTGAAAATTTGTTGTTGTTGTATAGAAATTCATCTGATTTCTGCATATTAATTTTGTACCCTGCAACTTTACTAAATTGATTGATAAGCTCTAGTAGTTTTCTCGTGGCTCCTTTAAGATTTTCTATGTATAGTATTATGTCACCTGAAAACAATGACAGTTTTTCTTCTTCCTTCCCAATTTGGATTCCATTTATTTATTTATTTATTTATTTATTTATTTATTTTGTCTGATTGCTGTGGCTATCAGCAATGCTATGCTGAATAAGAGTGGAAAGAGTGGGCATCCTTATCTTATTCCTGATCTTAGAGTAAAGGCTTTCAGCTTTACACCATTGAGTGTGATGTTAGCCGTGGGTTTGTCATATACGGCCTTTATTATGCTGAGTTATGTTTCCTCTATGCCCATTTTCTGGAGGGTTTTTTTTATCATAAATGGATGTTGAATTTTGTCAGATTTTTCTGCATCTGTTGAGATGATCATATAGTTTTTATTGTTTGATTTGTTAATTGACTGATTTGCAGATATTGAAAAATGCTTGCATCCCTGAGATAAATCACATCTGATCATTGTGTATGATCCTTTAATGTACTGTTGAATTCGGTTTGCTAGTATTTTGTTGAGGATTTTTGTGTCTATGTTCATCAGTGATATTGGCCTGTAATGTTCTTTTTTGTGATATATTTGTCTGGTTTTGATATCATGGTGATGGTGTCCTCATAGAATGAGTTCAGAAGGATTCCTTTATCTGCGGTTTTTTGGAATAATTTGAGAAGTATATGCATTAACTCTTCTCTAAATGTTTGGTGGAATTCATCTGTGAAGCCATCTGGTCCTGGACTTTTGTTTGTTGGAAGTTGTTTAATCACAGATTCAATTTCAGTACTGGTAATTGGTCTGTTCATATTTTCTATTTCTTTCCAGTTCAGTCTTGGTAGATTGTACATTTCTAATAATTTGCCCTTTTTTTCTAGGTAGTCTATTGTATTGGCATATTATTGTTTGTAGTGGTCTCTTATGAGCTTTTCTATTTCTGTGGTGTTGGTTGTAACTTCTTTTTCATTTCTGATTTAGGCCCTCTCCTGTTTTTTTCTTTTGATGAGTCTGACTAAAGGTTTATTAATTCTGTTTATCTTTTCAAAGAACCAGCCTTCGGTTTCATTGAACTTTTCTCTCTTTTTTTTTTTTGTAGTCTCTCTTTTACTTCTTCTCTGATCTTTATGATTTCTTACCTTTTACTAACTTCGTGTTTTGTTTGTTCTTCTTTCTCTAGTTGCTTTAGGTGTAAGGTTATGTTGTTTATTTAAGATTTTTCTTGTTTCCTGAGGTAAGATTATATTGCTATAAATTTCCCTGTTAGAACTGCTTTTGCTGCATCCCATAGGTTTTGGTTTTTGAAAACTTTGTGGTAGTATTTATTAAAATTGAACATATAAATACTCTATGACTCAGCAATTATTTTCCTAGATATATAGCCCACCCTCCCAAATACATATGTTCACCTAAAGGTATATACTGGAATGTTCATAACAGTGCCAGTAGTAATGGCTCCAAATTGGAAACACCCAGATGTTCATCAACAGTAGAAAGTAAGTTGTAGACCATTCATAAAGTGGAATCCCATACAGCTACAAAAAAGAAGGAAGTGTTGCTCCATATAACAACATGGATGAATCTCACAAATCTAATATTAAGTGAAAGGGGCAAGACACAAAGAATACAAATGAAATTATTCCATTTATGCATAGTTCAAGAACCGGTAAAACTACTGATGCGGTTAGAAGTCAGTTTCCTGGTTACCTTTGGGGAGGAAGAAGGGGGTGAGTGATTGGGAGGGCCATGTTGGGGATTCTGATGATGTTCTATTTCTTGCCCTGCGTGCTGGTAACATGGTATATTCATTTTGTTATAATTCATTGAGCTATACATGTCTGATTTGTGCACCTTTCTGTATGTCTTATATTTTCATTGACTGAAAAACAAAGGAGCATCTGAACTAAAGTGTTAGAAATAGAGGCAAGTGTGGGTTTTCTTAGACCACTTTTGTGTTTTTTCTTTCAGTGTTTCCTACTTTTGTGAATTTAATCATTAAATCCATTAAAAGATATGTTGAGAGTGAACATATGCCAGGAACTATTTTAGATACTTCAGATAAATAGGGAACAAAATAGAAAAAAATGATGCTATCATGAAGCTCACATTTTCATGGGGACAGAAAGGCAGTTGAACAAACAAATAAATAAAATGTCAGGTGGTGATAACTGCTATGAAGAAATATTAGGGGTTAAGGGGATAGAGAATAAATCCCATAGGTTTTAGATCATAGTGTTTTTGGTTTCATTTGTCTCTAGGTATTTTTTGATTTGCTCTTTGATTTCTTCAATGAGCCATTGGTTGTTTAGTAGCATATTGTTTAGCCTCCACATGTTTGTGTTTTTTGCAGGTTGTTTTTTTTTTAATAGTTGATTTCTAGCCTCATGGTATTGTGGTCAAGAAAGATGCTTGATATGATTTCAGTTTTCTTAAATTGACTAAGGCTTGTTTTGTGGCCCAGTATGTGATCTCACCTGGAGAATGTTCCATGTGCACTTGAAAAGAATGCTTATTCTGCTCCTTTCAGATGGAATGCTCTACAAATATCAAGTCCATCTAGTCTAATGTGTCATTGAAGGTCAGTGTTTCCTTATTAATTTTCTCTCTGGATGATCTGTCCATTGATTTAAGTGGGGTGTTAAATTCTCCTACTATTATTGTGTTACTGTTGGTTTCTCCCCTTATATCTGTTAATATTTTATTTATGTATTTTGGTGCTCCTATGTTGGGTGCATATATATTTGCAATTGTTATATCTTCTTGGATTGACCCCTTGATCATTATGTAGTATCCTTCTTTGTCTCTTGTAACAGTCTTTATTTTAAAGTCTGTTTTGTCTGATATAAGTATTGCTACTCCAGTTTTCTTTTGATTTTGATCAGGCCCTTTCTTTCTTTTGATCAGGCCCTTTCTCTCTCTCTGCTCCTGGGACCCCTATAATGTGAATATCAGTGAGCTTGATGTTGTCCCAGAGGTCTCTTAAACTGTTCTCATTCTTTTTCCTTTTTTTTCTGTCCAGCATCAGTGATTTCCACTACTCAGTCTTCCAGTTTGCTGATCCATTCCTCTATAATCATTTAGTCTACTGTTGATTCCTTCTTGTGTATTTTTCATTTCACTAATTGTATTCTTCATCTCTGTTTTGTTGTTCTTTATATTTTCTAATTCTTTGTTAAAAACTACCAACTTCTTGCTCTGTGCATCCACTCTTCTCATGAGTCCTTTGATCATCTTTATGATCACTACCCTGAACTCTACTCAGGTAGATTGCCTATTTCCACTTCACTTAGTTCTTCTTCTGAGGTTTTATCTTGTTCCTTCACCTGGAACATATTCCTCTGTTGCCTCGTTTTGCCTAAGTTGGTGTTTGTAGTTTTATGTATCTGGTAGGTTAGTTATGTTTCCCAACTCCAGAAAAGTGGTCTTCTGTAGGAGACATCCTATGCATCCCAGCAGTGCACTCCCCTCTTGTCACCGAAGCTATATGCTTTAGGAGTTTCCCTTATGAGGGCTAAGTGGGTTTTTCTGCTGTGGCAGGCTGACTATGTGGGCAGTCTTGTAGGCTTGACTGGTCCCTGGTCTGGTTGACTGCCAGACCCTGCTTTGTGCAGAAGCTGTCAGGTGCTTTTTGGTGGGGCTGGGTCACAAGGCAGCAGACTGCAGAACCCCAGGATTAGTGCTGGACTACTGGCAGGCAGAACAGGATCATGGAGTCTGGCTCCAGGGCCTAGGAATCCCAGACCTGGCATCAGATCACTGGTTGGTTGGGGGACCATTCCTGACACCATTGGGTAAAGGGTCCAGGGTGTCCTGAAGCTTGTGTTGGCCTGCTAGTGGGCAGGGCTGGGGCCCAGTTGGCCCCAGGGCAGGGTCTCACCTGCTGTGGGCTTTTGGTTTCCTTGTATCTGGTGTCTGCCCCCTGATGGGTGGAGCTAGGTCCTGGGCTCTCTGGCTGGTAGGGCCACGTCCAGAGGCAGCTGTGGGCTCATGTGGTCTTAAGACAGCCTGTGTGCTGATGGGTGGGGCTGTGTCCTCACCCAGTTAGTTGCTTGGCCTGAGGTGTCCCAGCACTGGTGCCTACAGGCTATTGGATGGAGTTAATGAGCTAGAGGGAGGGTTCTGCAATGACACCCACCTGCACCATCATCCACACAGTAGAAGGAACTCCTGTGAATGGCTGCTGTCAATGTCTGTGTCCTTGGAGTGAGCTGCAGTCACCCCCCACCTCTCTTGGAGACTCTCCAAGACCAGCAGGTAGGTCTGGCCCAGCCTCCTATCAAATTATTGCTTTTGACCTGGGTCCCAGAGCATGTGAGATTTTGTGTGCACCTTTAAGAGTGAAGTCTCTATTTCCTCCAGTCCTGTGGAACTCTTGAAATTAAGCCCCACTGGCCTTCAAAGCCAAATGTCTGAGGGCTCATCTACTCAGTGCTGGATCCCCAGTCTGGAAAGCCTGACGTGGGATCCAGAACTCTCACTCCTGTGGGAGAGCCTCTACAATATAATTGTTCTCTAGTTTTTGGGTCACCCACCCAGGGTTATGAGACTTGACTATATCACGAGTCCACCCTGCCTACTGGTCTCATTGTGGTTCCTTCTTTATGTCTTTAGTTGTAGAAGATCTTTTCTGTTAGGTTCTTGTCTTTTTCATCTATGGTTGTCCTGCAAATAGTTGTGATTTTGGTGTGCTTATGAAGGGAGTTGAGCTCAGGGAGTTGAGCTTCTATCTTGGCCAGTCCCTTGGTGGTAACCTTTTTACTTATATCTTTTATAAAGCTTTTTAGTCCCTGTTTTCTTATTTGACATTTTACAATCTGGTTTGTCAGTCATTAAAGGAATCCTCCTAGTGCTACCGACCAATTACAAAACAAAGAGCTTATTCCACCTTCATCTTTCCCTTCTCCCATTTTTAGTTGCATTATTTCTACTTTGTTATAACAACATGTATGTATATTCCCACCCTTAGCCCCACCTTTTAGTCTTAGATCTACAATTAGTGAAATGCTCACCATCATTTCTTTTCCTAAAGTTTCCCTAGTCATATCTTTGTTGAAAGATCACTCTTTGGTAGATTCTTCAAGAAGCCTCAGAAGGATATTTCACGAGTGCCTAAGGTGCTTTTTGGTTTTGTTTTTTCTCACATTGCCAAATTCTTGTTTGAGGATATTTCGGTTTAGTATATTGTGTCATTGCTTTCTGCTATTTAGTGGTTTTTTTTTTTTTCAGGAAATTTTCATCAGTTGAGGTGTGTTCTCATTACTGTCTTCTTTTTATAATGGCTTTGTAAAGAAGTAGACTGATTTTGTCTACTCATTTCACCAGATAGGCTTGGCAATTTGGAATGGTTCATAAGGTTCCATGTTCAAAAATGTCCTCTGCTCTCAGTGTAGTAAAGTACAATTTTTTAAATGGATATTTTTTGTGGGTGATAGGGGTTGTATGCTCCCTTTTCTCTTGTGGTTCTCATTTGTCTTGAAGAATCCTGAATTTCACCTTTTGCATTTTTTCCCCTTCACTATCCAGAATCCAAAGGGCATGTCCCAGTACCTTTTGACCTTCTTCTCCAAGAAGAGACTGCTTGTATATACCAGGACTTTTCCCCCACTATTTTCACAGTTGAGGTGGACTGTTAGCTCACATTAAGCTTTCTACTCCCATTTCCTTTTCTACAGTTTTCTAGACCCCTTAACACATCCCTTGTCCTCCACAAAGGTTTGCATCAAGAACTCAAAAAATAACTCTACTGGAAGAACAAAGCTGGAGGTATCAGGCTTCCTGATTTCAAACTATATTACAAAACTATAATGATCAAAACAATATGGCACTGGCATAAAATAGACACGTAGACCAACGGAACAGAATAGAGAGCCTGGAAATAAACTCACAAATATATGGACAATCAATTTACAACAGAAGAACCAAGAATATACAATGTGGGAAGGACAGTGTCTTCAATAAGTGTTGTTGGGAAAACTGGAGAGCTACATGCAAAAGAATAAAACTGGACCCTATCTTACACCATACAAAAAAATTAAATCAAAATGAATTAAAGACTTGAATGTAGCACCTGAAACTCTAAAACCCCTAGAAGGAATTATAGGCAGTAAGCTTCTTGATATCAGTCTTGGTGATAACTGTTTAAAAAGCAAAGGCAACAAAAGCAAAATAAACAGTGGGATTACATCAAACTAAAAAGCATCTGCACAGCAAAGGAAATCATCAACAAACTGAAAAAGCAACCTACAAAATGGGAGAAAATATTTGCAAATCATATATCTGATAAGTGGTTAATATCCAAAATATATAAAGAACTCACATAACTCAACTGCAAAGAAACAATCCAATTAAAAATGGGCAAAATAGCCATTTTTCCCAAGGAACACATACATATTTTCAACAAGCACTTGAAACGATGCTTAATATAACTAATCATCAGGGAAGCACAAATGAAAAGCACAATGAAGTATCACCTCATTCCTGTTAAAATGGCTATTATCAAAAAGACAAGAAATAACAAGTGTTGGTAAGGATGTGAAGAAAAGGAAACACTTGTGCATTGCTGGTGGGAGTGTAGATTGATGCAGCCACTATGCAACACAGTATGGAGGTTCCTCAAAAAATTAAAAATAGCACTACCATATGATCCAGCAATTCCACTTCTGGGTATTTATCTGAAGGAAATAAAATCACTATCTGAAAAAGATATCTGCACCCTATGTTCACTGTAGCATTATTTAAAAAGCCAAGACAGAAAAATACCCTAAGTGTCCTACGATAGATGAATGGACAAGAAATGTGGTATACATATACAATGGAAAGTTATTCAGCCATGAAAAAGGAAATTTTGCCATTTGTGACCACATGGATGGACATTGAGGGCATTATGCTAAGTGAAGTAAGTTAAACAGAGAAAGACAAATACCATATGATCTCATGTGTGTAACCTAAGAGCAAAAAACAAAAATTCTGAACTCATAGGTACAGAGTGCAAATCCAAGGGGCTGGGAGTTGGCAAAATGGGTAAAGGGGGTAAACGAATACAAAATTCCAGCTATAAAATAAGTAAGTCAGAGGAGTTAAGATGGTGGAGGAGTAGGAGGACGTGGAGGTCACCTCTCTCCACGGATGCATCAGGAGTACATCTATAGATGCAACAATTCTTACAGGACACTGGCTGAAAACTAGCAGAAGACCTTGGACACCAGAAAGGACTATAAACATCCCTGCATAACTGGGTAGGACAAAAAAAAAAAAAAAAGAAGGGATAAGGAGGAGGAGAGGAAGCAGGACAAGACCTGAACCCTGGCGTGGGGGAGCTGAAGCAGAGGAGAGATTCCCAAATTTGGGGAAAACCCCTCTCTGAAGGGGAAACACCCTCTCTGGGGACAGAAGGGAAGCATTTGAGGCTGTCGGAAGAGGGTTAAGTGGCCGATCTATGGCAGACGGGACAGAGTGAGAAATACACAGACGGTCCGTACTGTGGCTGTACATGCCCCAGACTGGGACGTGTGTTCACAGGTGTGCAAGGGGGCTGGGAGCTGGAGTGTGGAGATTGGAGAACAGGCCCGGAGCAAGAACTGCTGTTGGCTGTGGGAAGATGGACTGAGGGGATGAGAGAGAGGAAACCTGCAGCAGGGAATGCCTACGGAGGAAGACCAGACAGCCATGGAAGCAGGGCACTATTGCTGAGTCACATGCAGGGGGAGGAGCCACTATTGTAGCCTCTCTTTCTCCACATACCGGTGCCTGCTGACAGACAACAGAAGAAACCATCTCAGGGCAGGCTCTTGTGTGCTGGCTGACGAGCAATAAAAAAAAGCCCCCTCAGGGCTGGCACTCACATGCTGGCTGCAGGGCAATTAAAAAAAACGCCCTCCCAGGGCCGGCCCTCATGCACCGTATGTCAGGCACCAGAAAAGGCCCTCACTAAGGCCATATCTCTTGCACCCCTGGCCGCCAGATTCCCTGCACATTTGGTGCCAGCAAGGCTGCTGCAATCCAAGCAGTCATACCACCTCTGCACTCAGTCCTCACTGAGGCAGACCCAAGAGCTCCAAGGCAGCCTCAGGACCAGACTCCTGTGGGTGGACCACATGCAGAGGTGGGGATAAAACCAAGCAGAACCCCAGGGATGGGGCAACTAAGGAAGGAGATCAAAAATCTTTCCATAAGCTGTACAAGCTGCAGATTTAATCCTCACAATACCCTGCATCTATGGAATATCTGAGTAGACAATGTACTCATTTGTGTTCCCACAAATGAAAACAGTCTAGCTCTGGCAGCTGTGGACTTTGGGGGAAAACACATGCAGGAATTGGGCCAGATCAGAGTCTGAGTGGTCCCCACAATGCCCACAACAGGTCCAGAAACCAGCCCAGAGGCAGAGGAGGGGCTCTTGGGGAGGTGGAGGGGGGCTGTGGCTCATAGCATGTGCCAGGACACTTACAACTGAGACCCCAAGGGAAACATAATTATTACTATTAATTTTATTATGTTTTGCTTCATTCTGTCATTCGTTCTGGGTTGTTTTTTTTTTTCTTTCGTTTGTTTGTAGTTGTTTTAGTCTTTTCTTAGTCTTTTGGGATCTTCGTGTTTTATAACAAATTTTTTATTTTTTTATATCTTTCCATTTTTACTTTGCTTTTCTGTTGTTCTGTTCTTTTCCTTGTTTTTCTTCTTTTTCTTTAATATATCTTTTTTTAATATATATTTCCATTTCTACTTTGCTCTTCTGTTGTCCTGTGTTTTTTCCCTTTTTATTTTATTTTACTATTATTCTTTTAAATCATTTTTATTAGTTTGTTCTGTTTCCTTGCTTTATTCTTCAGTTGGCACACTGCTTTGGTTTTGTTTTTAGGTTTTGTATATTTGTTAGTTTTGATACTAATTATGTGATATCATTTTTGAGTTCTTCAATTTGTCTTGTTGTTCTCTTGTTTTATTTTGTTCTGTTTTTGTTTCTTTTGCATGTGTGTGTGTTTCCTTGTTTCTGTTTTTGTTTGTTTGATTTTGTTTTTACCATTTCTCTGGGGTTTTGTCTTTTATTTTTCTTTAATGTATTTTCTATTTTTTTTATATTTCTCTTTCTACATTGCTTTTCTGTTGATCTGTCTTCTTTCCCCTTTCTCTTTTTCTTTCTCTTTTTTAATCATTTTTGTTGGTTTGTTTTGTTTCTTTGCTTCATTCTTCAGTTGGCACTCTGCTTTGGTTTTTGTTTTTTGGCTTTGTGTTTCTGTCAGTTTTCAATTGTTTGATTTTGTTCTGGGGTTCTTTACTTTGGTTGTTTTCTTGATTTTTGTTTTATTTGGTTCTGTTTTTGTTTCTTCTGTGTGTGTGTTTCCTTGTTTCTGTTTTTGTTTGTTTGATCTTACTTTTTACCATTTTTCTGGGGTTTTGTTAGACATTTTTTTTTTTTTTTAATCCCCTTTACTGCTAGGATGAGCAACTCTCGGGGTCTTGGTTCCTTGACAGGAAATCGAGCCTGAGGCTCTGGGGTGGGAGCACCGAGTCCAAGATGCTAGACCACTAGAGAATTCCCGGCCCAAGGGAAGGTTAATCACTGAGAGCTCTCACAAAGGCCTCTTTCTGAATCCAAGACCTGACTCCACCCAACTGCCAGCCACTCCCAGTGCTGGACGCCTCACACCAAATGACAAGACAGGAACACAAAACAACCCATCAGCACACAGACTACATAAAGTCATACTAAGCTCACAGACACCCCAAAACACACCACCTGAAATGGCCCTGCTCATCAGAGTGGAGACTGATGGAGTGGAGTGCAGAGTGGAGACTCAGCTCCACCCAACAGAACGCAGGCACCAGTCTTTCCCATCAGGAAGTCTGTGCAATCCACTGGACAAACCTCACCACCGAGGGCAGAGAACAGAAGCAAGAGGAACTATGACCCCAAAGCCTAGGGAAAGGAGACCTCAAATACTGTAAATTAGACAAAATGAGAAGACAGAGAAATATCTTGCAGGCAAAGGAGCAAGACAAAAAACACAAGACAAAATAAATGAAGAGGAAATAGGCAAACCACCTGAAAAAGAATTCAGAGTATTGATAGTAAAGATGATCCAAAATCTCAGAAATAGAATGGAGAAAATACAAGAAACGTTTAACAGGGACCAAGAAGAACTAAAGAGCAAACAAACAGTAATGAACAACACAATGACTGAAATTAAAAATACTCTAGAAGGAATCAATAGCAGAATAACTGAGGCAGAACAATGGATAAGAGAGCTGAAAGACAGAATGGTGGAAATAACTGCTTCAGAGCAGAATAAAGAAAAAAGAATGAGAAGAATGGAGGACAATATCAGAGACATCTGTGACAACATTAAGCACACTGACACTCGAATTATAGGCATCCCAGAAGGATAAAAAAAAATGAAAGTGTCTGAGAAAATATTTAAAGAGATTATAGTTGAAAACTTCCCCTAACATGGGAAAGAAAATAATCAGTCAAGTCCAGGAAGCTCAAAGAGTCTCATACAGTATAAACCCAAGGAGAAACATGCAGAGACACGTATTAATCAAACTAGCAAAAATTAAACACAAAGAAAAAATATTAAAAGCAGCAAGAGAAAAGCAACAAATAATATACAAGGGAATCCCCACAAGGTTATAAACTGACCTTTCAACAGAAACTCTACAGGCCACAAGGGAGCGGCAAGATATACTTAAAGTGATGAAAGGGAAAAACCTACAACCATGATTACTCCACCCAGCAAGGATCTCATTCAGATTCGATGGAGAAATCAAAAGCTTTATAGACAAGCAAAAGTTAAGAGAATTCAGCACCATCAAACCAGCTTTACAACAAGTGCTCAAGGAACTTCTCTAGGCAGGAAACAAAAGACCTACAAAAACAAACCCCAAACAATTAAGAAAATGGTAATAGGAACATACATATCAATAGTTACCTTAAATGTAAATGGATTGAATGCTCCAACCAAAAGACACAGACTGGCTGAATGGATGCAAAAACAAGACCAGTATATATGATGTCTACAAGAGACCCACTTCAGACATAGGGACATAGGGACACATACAGACTGAAAGTGAGGGGATGGAAAAAAATATTCCATGCAAATGGAAATCAAAAGAAAGATGGAGTAGCAATACTCGTATCAAACAAAATAGACTTTAAAATAAAGACTATTACAAGAGACAAGAAAGGACACCACATAATGATCAAGGGATAAATCCAAGATATAACAATTGTAAATATCTATGCACCCAACATAGGAGCAGGTTAATACATAAGGCAGATGCTAACAGCAACACAATAATAGTAGGGGACTTTAACACCCCATTTACACCAATGGACAGATCAGCCAGCCAGAAAATAAACAAGGAAACACAAGCTTTAAATGACACATTAGACCAGATGGACTTAATTGATATTTATAGACATTCCATCCAAAAACAACAGAATACACTTTCTTCTCAAGTGCACACAGAACATTCTTCAGGATAGATCTTTTCTTCGGTCACAAATCAAGCCTCAGTAAATTAAAAAAAATTGAACTAGCATCAAGCATCTTTTCCGACGACAACTCTCTGAGACTACATTATCAATTACAGGAAAAAAAACTGTAAAAAATACAAACACATGGAGGCTAAACAATACACCACTAAACAACCAAGAGATCACTGAAGAGATCCAAGAGGAAGTAAAAAAATACCTAGAAACGAATGACAATGAAAACACAACAACCCAAAACCTATGGGATGCAGCAAACGCACTTCTAAGAGGGAAGTTTATAGCAATACAATCCTACCTTAAGAAACAAGAAAAATCTCCAATAACCAACCTAACCTGACACCTAAAGCATTAGAGAAAGAAGAAGAGGAACAACAACGAGAACAAAAACCCAAAGTTAGCAGAAGGAAAGAAACCATAAAGATCAGATTAGAAACAAATGAAAAAAGAAGTGAAGAAAACAATAGCAAAGACCAATAAAAATAAAATCTGGTTCTTTGAGAAGATAAAATTGATAACCGTTAGCCAGACTCATCAGCAAAAATGGGGAGAAGACTCAAACCAATAGAATTAGAAATGAAAAAGGAGAAGAAACTGACACCACAGAAATAAAAGAATCATGAGACACTACTACAAGCAACTATATGCCAATAAAAAGGACAACCTGGAAGAAATGGACAAATTCTTAGGAAAGCACAACCTTCCAAGACTGAACCAGGAAGAAATACAAAATATGCAAGACCAGTCAGAAGCCCTAACATTGAAACTGTGATTAAAAATCTTCCAACAGACAAAAGCCCAGAGCCAGATAGCTTCACGAGTGAATTCTATCAAACATTTAGAGAAGAGCTAACACCTTTCCTTCTCAAACTCTTCCAAAATATAGCAGAGGCAGGAACATTCCCAAACTCATTCTATGAGGTCACCATCACCCTGATACCAAAACCAGACAAAAATGTCACCAAAAAAAGAAAACTACAGGCCAGTATCACCAATGAACATAGATGCAAAAATCCTAAACAAAACACTAGCAAACAGAATCCAACAGCACATTAAAAGGGTCATACACTATGATCAAGTGGGGTTTTATCCCAGGAATTCAAGGATTCTTCAATGCACGCAAAAAATCAATGTGATACACCATGTTAACAAACTGAAGGAGAAAAACCATATGATCATCTCAATAGATGTAGAGAAAGACAAAATTCAACACCCAGTTATGATAAAAACCCTCCAGAAAGTAGGCATAGAGGGAACTTTCCTCAACATAATAAAGGCCATATATGACAAACCCACAGCAAACATCATCCTCAATGGTGAAAAACTGAAACCATTTCCACTAAGATCAGGAAAAAGACCAGGTTGCCCACTCTCACCACTATTATTCAACATAGCTGTGGAAGTTTTAGCCACAGCAATCAGAGAAGAAAAACAAATAAAAGGAATCCAAATCAGAAACGAGGAAGCAAAGCTGTCGCTGTTTGCAGATGACATGATACTATACATAGAGAATCCTAAAGATGCTACCAGAAAACTACTAGAGCTAATCAATGGAATTGGTAAAGTAGCAGGATACAAAATTAATGCACAGATATCTATTGCATTCCTATACACTAATGATGAAACATCTGAAAGTGAAATTAAGAAAACACTCCCATTTACCACTGCAACAAAAAGAGTAAAATATCTAGGAATAAACCTACCTAAGGAGACAAAAGACCTGTATGCAGAAAATTAAGACACTTATGAAAGAAATTAAAGATGATACAAGTAGATGGAGAGATATACCATGATCTTGGATTGGAAGAAAAAACATTGTGAAAATGACTCTACTACCCAAAGCAATCTACAGATCCAATGCAATCCCGATCAAACTACCACTGGCATTTTTCACAGAACTAGAACAAAAAATTCACACTTTGTATGGAAACACAAATGACCCCAAATAGCCAAAGCAATCTTGTGAAAGAAAAATGGAGCTGGAGGAATCAGGCTCCCTGACTTCAGACTGTACTACAAAGTTACAGTAATCAAGACAGTATGGTACTGGCACGAATACAGAAATATAGATCAATGGAACAGGATAGAAAGCCCAGAGATAAACCCACACACATATCGTCACCTTATCTTTGATAAAGGAGGCAAGAATATACAGTGGAGAAAAGACAGCTTCTTCAATATGTGGTTCTGGGAAAACTGGACAGCTACATTTAAAAGAATGAAATTGGAACACTCCCTAACACCATACACAAAAATAAACTCAAAATGGATTCAAGACCTAAATGTAAGGCCAGACACTATCAAACTCTTAGAGGAAAACATAGGCAGAACACTCTATGACATAAATCACAGCAAGATCCTTTTTGACCCACCTCCTAGAGAAATGGAAATAAAAACAAAAATAAACAAATGGGACCTAATGAAACTTCAAAGCTTTTGCACAGCAAAGGAAACCATAAACAAGACCAAAAGACAACCCTCAGAATGGTATAAAATATCTGCAAATGAAGCAACTGACATAGGATTAATCTCCAAAATTTACAAGCAGTTCATTCAGCTCAATATCAAAAAAATAAACAACCCAATCCAAAAATGGGCAGAAGACCTCAATAGACATTTCTCCAAAGAAGACATACAGCTTTCCAACCAACACATGAAAAGATGCTCAACATCACTAATCATTAGAGAAATGCAAATCATACCACAATGAGGTATCACCTCACACCAGTCAGAATGGTCATCATCAATTAATCTAGAAACAATAAATGCTGAAGAGGGTGTGCAGAAAATGGAACGCTCCTGCACTGTTGGTGGGAATGTAAATTGATACAGCCACTATGGAGAACAATATGGAGGTTCCGTAAAAAACTAAAAATAGAACTACCATACGACCCAGCAATGCCACTGCTGGGCATATACCCTGAGAAAACCATAATTCAAAAAGATACATGTACCACAATGTTCACTGCAGCACTATTTACAATCGCCAGGACATGGAAGCAACCTAAATGCCCATCGACAGATGAATGGGTAAAGAAGATGTGCCACATATATACAATGGAATATTATTCAGCCATAAAAAGGAACAAAATTGAGTTATTTGTAGTGAGGTGGATGGACCTAGAGTCTGTCATACAGAGTGAAGTAAGTCAGAAAAAGAAAAACAAATACCATATGCTAACACATATACGTGGAATCTAAAAACAATGGTACTGATGAACCTAGTGGCAGGACAGGAATAAAGACGCAGACGTAGAGAACGGACTTGAAGACACACGTGGGGAAGGGGAAGCTGAGACGAAGTGAGAGAGGAGCATTGACATATATACACTAGCAAATGTAAAATGGATGGCTGGTGAGAAGCTGCTGCATAGCACAGGGGGATCAGCTCAAAGCTTTGTGATGACCTAGAGCGGTAGGGAGGGTGGGAGGGAGTCTCAAGAGGGAGGGGATACACGGATATATGTATACATATAGCTGACTCACTTTGTTGTACAGCAGAAACACAACACTGTAAAGCAATTATACTCCTTTAAAGATGTAAAAAACAAAAAATTTAAAAAAGGAAAAAATAAGTCATGAGATGTAATGTACAGCATGGTGACTATAGTTAATAATACTGTATTGTACATTGAAAATTGCTACAAGAATAGATCTTAAAAGTTCTCATTACAAGATAAACTTGTAAGTATGTGTGGTGATGGATGCTAAGATTTATTTATATATACAAATATTGAATCATTATGTTATATACCTGAAACTAATATAGTGTTATATGTGAAACACATCTCAATAATAATATAAAACACTTCTGGAATTTGTTATCCATACTTATTTTTACTTACGGGTAGTTTGCAAATTGTAGTGTTCTCTAGTTGTGCGGAAGGTGTGGATCATGTGTGGCTTTATTTGCTTTTTGTTGTTCTGTATAGTTTACAGAGAATGTGTAAAGAGATTTGGGTTTTGGTGAGTTCCATTATTTCCAAAATTTTTCCCCTTAGCCAACTGACTTCAGGAATCCCCCATAATACAAAAGAGCAAAGGACGGCAGTATAGCACAAAGTTCTTTAGACTGTGATATGCCATTTCCACTTGATGGTGGTGCTGCTGGACTTGTACGTGGTGATAAAGTAACACCCAATTCATGCGGGTCAGTCTCTATTATGCCAAATCACGAGCTAAGACCTGTTTTTCAGAAGGAGAATTATTTGCTTAAGATAACACAACTTTGTTTCAAATCCTAGAGGTCTTCATTGTTTTTACTATCAGAGATTATACATGCTTCACACACACATAATAATTAGTGACACATTTGAAGTACGTTGAACCCATTGAGTCAAAATTGGTGAAGTGAAGAGCTGATTGCATTGCTGCCTTTACCACGTGTTTATTTTGCCCTAGATCCCTACTCAAAACCCATTAACTTCTGGTCACTCAGTAAATACATCAGTGTAGTTTTTCCTAATGTGCTTTTGTTTGGGTGTGGTTCACTAAAGATCTTCATTTTGTTTCTGAGAACAGTTATATCTCTTTTTACCTAAAAGAAATTTAGATAAAATATAGATGGATAGATAGACTGATTTATCATGGAATTGTGTCTGAAGTAAAGGAAACTTTTAAAGTGTGATCTCGTATGTTTTCCTCATAATCATTTAGTTTTTTGTAATCCTTCCACAGTTTGGTGCGCAAATATAAGCACATACAAATGTTTTCTCCCTCTTTACCCAAAATACATCATAGGATCTTACACACATATTTCGGAACCTTGCTCTTTTTCACATCTCGTTCCGTATTAGGAATAAAGAGTATTCTTATTCTTTTGTCCAACCTTTTATTGTGCACCAATAAATTTATTATTTTATTTAATCAGTCCCCTAATGATGGGTATTTGGGTTACAAACTATTTCAATGAATAGTGTTTCACACATACCATTTTGTACACATATGCAAGTATATCCCAGAAGTAGGATTGCTGGATCAAAAGATTTAAGTATTTGTAATTTTGGATGATAGCTGCCAAATTGTTCTCTACACCAGTTTATAATCCCACCAGCAATGTATGAGAATGCTCATTTCCTTCAATGCCTCCAAAGGTTTAACAACCTTTTGAATTTCTGCAAATCTGAATTTTTAGTTTGCATTTTTCTTATGAGATAAAGCACCTTTTCAAACATTTAAGGGCCATCCGTCATCTGCCTTCATACATTTTGTCCATTTTCCTCTTGAGTGGATGATCTTTTTATTACTAGAGATTAGCCCTTTGTGAAACAATTCTCCATTATTGTTCATCACTTGTCTTTTGACACGACCCACGGCACTTTCTTGCCACACAGGCTTTCCTTTTTAAATTGGACTTACCAAATTTTTCTATTATGGCCTCTAGATTTTGGGTCATAGTTAGGGAAAACTCTCCCACTCCAATATTGTAAAAGAAAAACTAGAGAAGAGAGGTAAGGTTAAACTTTCTGCATAACCTTTCTGCTTACAAGGGATTTTATGCAAGCCCAGGGATCATGGCTACTTAGTAGAACATCTCAGCCACAACCCCTGGCACAAAATTGTACAAAGAATTTGATAAAGGACTGTCTTTAGAAGTGTTTCCCTAACCAATGAGCTGCATGATATAGCTAAGAAACTTACCAATAACGGCTTGTGGTCGATAGCTTATTATAGAGCCTGTGCTACAAGAATTAATGCAGCAAATAATTAGTAGCTAATGTTCACAAGTCAAACGAAATTTCATATGCAGTATGAACAAAACTGCTCAACCATAACATCACAGAAAGAGACAGTGCTTGATATGAATGCACTGATTTATATATTTCTGGTTGAAGGAGGCAGAAGGAATGAAAAACCAGTACAAATGACTACTATATTCTTCATATAATTATACCTAAATAATATAGTCTACCATTTGAGTGCCTTCTACTTAGCAAGTGTTTTACCTTTAACATTATAAGGTTTATTTATATCATGATTATACAGATTTGAAAGTATGGCTCAGAGAGATTAAAAAATGTGTACAAGTTCAAAGACCTGTTACTTGGCAGAAGTGGTAATCAAACCTGATGCCAAAGCTTATACGTTTCCCACCATATAACCATGGACCTCCAAATACACTATGTGGTCAGTAAGCTCTCTGAATTGTTTGTGATATACAACTGACCCTTGAAGAATGCAGGCGTTGGGGGTGCCCACCCTCCAGCACCCATGGTTCCATACTGGTTGATTCAACCAACCATGGATGGTGTACTACTGCAGTACATATTTATTGAAAAAATAATCCACGTATAAGTGGACCTGTGCAGTTCAAACGCATATTGTTCAAGGGTCAACTGTGTAATATTTTAAGTGAAAAAGTTATGTGTGAACTTGTAATTATTATTTGGTCCATTCCAAATGTTTCTATGAAAAACTAAATTGCCTGTTTATCTTCTGGTTTGCAATGAGTCACCTCTGCATCCCAAGGGTATTTCCACAGTAGCTAACGAAATAAATACTCGTTACGTTTGCTGAAGGAGTGATATGAACCTGTGAGTCATGGGAGTTAAAACTGTAAAATCAGATGTCAGAAAAAAAGTAATGCTAGTTAAGTGTAATGTCTATGCTCATTTAAATTAGAAGATCTAAGGCAGTAACCTGGAAAGTATTACATATAGTTAGATGGAATGAACTTTCTTTAGATGATGAAAAAAGAAACTAATTTACTCTCCGATAACTTCTGCTAGAAAAAACTTTAGTAGAAGAAATATATGCAACTATTTCATATTCTATTAATGAAAACCATATACCCCATACAATGAGTTGATCAACAAAGTTAATGTCTGGTATTCTAAGAGGAAAGATTTTTGTCTCTATAAATTATGCAAACCATCATCAGAAACTGATTACAGATGTATACTGCTAAACTATTAAACAGTCCAAATAACCTGGATTCATTAATTATTCATAAAAATGGAGGAAACGTCACTGGGTTCATGAAAAAAGTATTTCTATTGGCCCCTGAAAAGGACTTTTGTTATGTTTCACAAAACTATTAATTTTCTTTCTGCAGTATCCTTTGCTTTGGTCCCAATGAAGACACTGAGCCTATGTATACCAAGTAGGGGAAATTGTTCTCAGAAGGTCAAAGCGGTTGTCAGAGCTAATTTTTTTGTGCATACCAATAAACAAAAGTGAAACACGTGCATATTAGAAGCATCGTATATTTAATGTCAAAGAATTTGAATTCAAGTACAAAAATTAACACATGATTTCAACATTAAAGACCGTAACACTTATTACTCAAAGAACTATACAGTGAATATCAAAAACACAAATGGAGCATAACTATAAAAACCTTAAATACATTAACAGCAAAATTATAATGTATTTCTACAACAAACAATTAACTAAAATATTTATAGTTATTTTCAAGGACCACAATGGTAGATTGCTTTTTCTTTAGTACTGCATAAAATCTGCATCTTAATCTTTTTGCCCTTCATTTCTTTCTACATAATAGTTAGATACTTCTGTTTATATAATTGTTCTAATCGCTAATACAGATAGTGATCCTTGGTAATCAAATCTAGTGTAACCATTGTCTGCAAGTGCTTTAATACTTGAGAAACTCTATTTAGCAAAGTTACAATGAAAAAATTTAATGTAAACTTCTGGGTTCTACTGACCACTCAGGAATCAGAAGTTATTTAAAATCCCAAAAGTTTAAAAAGAACAGCAGTTTGTTATAACTTTATCAAGAGAAATCACTAAGTAACTTTTTAAACTTAGCATTTTTAAAAATTTTACAATGGTAGGTTATTCTGAATTGTGACTGATATTTACTATGTTGAAATAAATATATAATTATCATTTTAAAACCAAATGTACAAACCCGATTCTAAAATAAAACAGTATTTTAATTTGCATGTTTTACAAGTAAACTTTCATACTCCTATTTATAATATTTTCTTCAGAAGAATGAGGCCTGATTGGAGATATATAGCCGCTGTCCAACATGGCTGCCATTAGCAAGTGATACTGTTGGTGACAAGGGATAGCTTGGATAAGAATAAGGCCTTGAAGTGTAAGGAAGCAGGCTGGGAGGCCAAGAAGAGAGGGTAGCACTAACAGGGGAAAGACTATTTATTGAGCTGCGACGGAAATTGTAGTCTGTAAATAAATACATAACAATTATGCTTCACATCTTTATGGTTACAAATTTAATTCAAAGAGACAAAGCATTAAAACTATAATCACAGTTTAACATAATGTTCTAACATTCAAAATCCTGATAATCTTATATTGCTGGTAAAGACTGTTTGAGCATTCACTGCATTGCAAATCCTGATAGTTTCATCAGTCAGTATTACGTAAACTTTCACTGACACAATGCTTCAGAGATCTTACTAGAATGCATTCTTGGATATCTATTAATTGTTTTGTGTCTTTATGATCACCGAAAAAGAGAACCTCTGATTTCTCTTGCTCTATCCACAAGGAAACTCCTTTTAAATTTGGTACTGACACTAAGGGATCGTCCAAGAAGAAAAGATATAAAACAGTGAATTCATATTTGCTTCTTTTTTGAAATTGTATTAGGTATCAAACCAGCAGACACATTTACCCCTGGACTGCAAAAACTGTCTAATATTTCATTATTTAAATACTAATGTAAACATTTATATAACCCCAAAAACCAATTTAACATTAGAATCCTATTGGTACCATAAAACAGTAAAATGAATCATCTTTATAAAATAAACTTCAAGAAACCATTATCAACTTACAGTACAGAAAAATCCAAAAATTAAACCAAATTATTTCTTTAGAAACCAACATTTGAAATACTACTATTCCACAATAAACATTCATCTTATGTATGAATAATTTCCTGCTTCATTAGTTATAATGTTTATAGATGTGTGTGAGTACTAAAGACCAAATTTGCAAATCCTGTACTTTCCAAAAACTCAACTATGTTCTTTGGTGTAGAGTAAGCCAAGGGTGTGAAAATGACTATGAAGTGATTATTTACAAAAGGTATGGTGTTTCTAAGAACAGAAGAAATTAGGTCATCTAATGCACAGGTAAAGTTTTTTCTATATTTTCCTGGTGCTATAAATGAGGCCTAAAAATGAATATTAACTTAGTATTGTCATGGGACTTAATATTAAGCCAACAGGAATGAGATCAACTGCAGGAGAATAAGCTCAAGCAACATCAGAAAGGACCTAGTTAAGAAAAAATAAAAATCAGTTAAATATAGGTTTAATTTCTAGCACTGTAAAACTCTAATTAGAATAATTTTATAACCTTTTTATTAATGGTACCATAAGATCAATAAAAGCAGTTTGTTCCAAGAAAACATAAATACATTCAAGGCATACAGTTCAAAATATTTTCAGTATTTTGAAACTGGATAAGGAATGACTTTGACACCATTTGCTTTTCTAATATCCAAAAGTAGGATAACTCTAGGTATTAGAGAACTTTTTTTCTTCTCTTCAAGGATCCACTTTGCCTGAAGCGTTATGGCATTGAGTATAAACAAAAACCTTAGTGTTCCTGATAATTCAAATAATTGCTAAAAAAAAAAAGTTCTGATTCTCTTCTTCTAAATGTTATCACACAAATACAATAAATTCCTTATTAAGCATGTATATATAACTAGCTCTTTCAAATTTTAACAGTGTGGTACAGACAACATGATTTAGAAGAACAGATCTTTAAATATTTACACTTCTGTATGTGGCGAAATGTAGTTTTCAGAGAAATCACTTTCACTTTGGGTTTATATTCATTCAAGATCTAATGCAGCCTACTCATGAAATGTGGATAAAAAAGAGATCTTCAGGAGATTTCACAAAGAAGATAGACAGACAACTGGCTACTAGCAGAGTGCTTATCAGGTCTGAAAATTTGTATTTCTGATATTCCCCTGATGTAAACCTTCAATTTACAAATACCCTAATGGACTGTTTTATTCTCACATTTTTAAGGAGACTAAATTAAAGTATAAAATTAAAAGTTCACTTTGATGACTTTATTCACAGAGGATAAATCAAGAAAAAAATTTCCCCCTAATACTACAAAGATTAGGAAACGAAAAGCTTCAGATGTTTTATAAGCATTTCAAAAATATTTTTTTTACAAGTTAAGAATCTAAATATATTTGGGAAAACATCTGGGTGATTAGAAAATATAATACATGTCAAACTTGAGACAGTAACTGTGAGATAAACCTAGATGAACCATGTTTTCCCCTGTTTTCCCCTAACATACAACTTATATATCACAGACAATAAAAATCAGAAAACATCACTGATTCACAAATTAACAAATGAATTAAAATTCCTAACATATACTTACTTGCCCACCCCTGCTTTTTCTTCCCAATGAACATCCTTAGCTCTTCAATCCCACTGTTTCTGCCTCAGACTGGGATATTACTCCCCTCCCCCCCTCTTCTTAAGGGAATGATACAGAGCCAATTTCAGAATTTAAGTTTTTACACTGAGAATTATTCAACTGTCTTAATTAACACTTTTTAAATTGAGGTACAATTTACATACAATAAAATGCATACATCCTATGTGTTCATTTCAATGAGTTCTGATAACTGTATAAAGCTATGTAACCAACACCCAAAACAAGATATAAAACATGTCCATCAATCTAGAAGTTCCCATCATCCATTCCAGTCAAGAGCTCTTTGGAGGCAACCACTTTCTGATTTCTATCACTATAGCTTAGTTTTGACTGTTCTTGGACTTCATATAAAATGTATTCTTAAAGTATTTTTTTATGTCTTCTCTCAACATAATTTCTAAGATTCATTCATATTGTATGTAGCAGTAGCTTCCTTTTTATTGTTCAGTAGTATTCCATTGAATGAATATACTACAATTTCTTTATCCACTCACACTCACCTGCTGATAAAGATTTGGGTTGCTTCTAAATTTTGACTATTATGGATAAAGCTGTTATGCACATTCTTATACAAGTCCTTTTGTGGATACATATTTTCATTTCTTTGGGGTAAATAACTAAGAGTAGAATTGCTGGGTGGTAGGTTAGAGATAGATACTGCCGAACAGTGCATTGTGATCATTTTTACACTCACGTCAATAAAATATGAGAGGTCCAATTGCTCCAAACCCTCACCAACATTTGTTATTGCCAGTGTTTTTAATCATCGCTATTCCAGTGATATGAATGGTATCTCATTCTGGCTTTAACTTGGATTTCCCTTATGACTAATAACGTGTTCAGTGACCACTTGAACATCTTCTTTAGTAAAGTATCTGTTCAAGCCTTTTGATCATTCTTCTTGGTTTTGCCTTTTTACCATTGATACCAATAAAATTTCTGACTAATTAGATTCTCTTAATCAAAATATTAAATAGCAATAGGTTGAGTCCTCGGCAGTCTCTAATTCAAACTACCTCTTTCACTGAAGAATATTACAGACAAAAGATGGTTGATTAAGTGACTGTTCCATATTCCCACAGTTAAATGGAGAAAAAAACAAATTAAAAATTAGGCTTCCCAGTTCCTAGGAAAGTATTATTTCCACTTGATCAAGCATTTTACTCTGGCAATCTTCTCAAAACTGGGTTGAGAGAAAGCGTTTCAAAAGGTTGTTGTGCGTAGGGGGAGAGAAATAAAGTAGAGGGTGCTCTAAGCTACCTGGCTTCTGCTTGAGCCTGCCCACGCCCACACTTCCCACTTAAATTCACACAGCTCTGCATTCCCTTGCTTTATATGCTAAACTTTTATGTAACACTTCATTTGAAGAAAAGGCCCTTTTAACGCTTTAATATAATTATTAGAGATAACATTTTGATCAAATCCTCTAAAATTTCATATTTATATGCTGAATGGATACATTTTTACAGAATAACTTTGACCTATATTAAGACTAGTAAATAGGCTTAACCTTAAGTGCCAATTCTAATCAAGCAGTAATCACTAAAAGGACCCTGGATTCCAAGGGATTCTGAAGCTGTGTCTGGAATGAGCAAGAAAGTGAGTAGTAACTGTAGCGCCACATCTGACATGGGCACAAGAGCAGAGCCTGGCAGCACATTCATCACCTGCTTGCCAGTCCCGCCTCTGCAGTGATTATAATTTGGTCTCCTACCTTTCTCTGTCCAGCACAAGAGATGAATACCACCAATATGTTCCTCAGTGAAAACTAAGCAATAGATATATACTGATTTACTCTCTTCTTGTGTGTCCCTTTTTTGTTTCTAATTCTCTTACACCTCTTGACCGAACATCAAGATTCTCTAGCTGCTTTTGTTTCATATGAAGAGGGGGAAACCCTTAATAGACACCTTAAAGTGAGTTCAGTTGAAAGTGTCTTCTCATACTAATCTTTTTCTTTTAGTTTGTTTCTGACCAGATATTCTTTAAACTAATTTTCCATTAGAAAGTAAATTCTTCATAATTGGTTTTTTTCTTTTCCTTGTTAGCTCTGAGTTCTACCTTCACACCCACCCCCTCTCTTCACATCACACCCATGCACCTTTTTAAAGTGTACAATTCAGTGGTTTTTAGTATATTCACAAAGTTGTGCAACCAAACTCCACTATCCAGAAATTTTCATCACCCTCAACAGAAACTCTGTACTTACTAGCAGTCGCCCCCCATTCCCTCTCCACCAGACCCAGCAACCACTAATTTTTCTGTTTCTATAGATTTGCCTATTCTGGATTTTTCATATAAATGGAATCATATAATTTATGTGGTCTTTTTTAACTGGCTTCTTAGCATAATATTTTCAAGGTTCATCCATGTAGTATGTATCAGAACTTCATTCCTTTTTATAACCACTGTATGGAGATAACTGCATTTTGTTTATCCATTCATTAGTCAATGGACATCCAGGTTGCTTCCACCTTTTGGCCATTAGGAATAATGCCGCTAAGGAATAATATGCACAAGATTTTGTGTGGACATATGTCTTCAATTCTCGTGAGTAAATAACTAGGAATGGAATTGCTGGGTCATATGGTAAACTCTACGTTTAACTTTCTGAGGTATTGCCAAGTATTTTCCAAGGCAGCTGTACCATTTTAACACTTCCAACAGCAATGTATAAGGGTGGAGCACCTGATATTTTGACCTATGAAATACATTTCCCACCTTAATACACATTTTAAGTATTTCTTTAGATTTCTATGAGATCTTTATAAAAATTTTTGAAAAAATTTCATTTTACCATTTTATTATTTCAATTTCTAACATTCCAAGAGTCATAATTATAACTCAATAACTTTCTTTTACTGAACCACCGAATTTCATCTGCAAAACAAGTTTTTGGTAACAGTATTTATTATACATACCCAGAATATAAAATACAGCTGGGTTCAAACACAGAGATTTACAAAAATCATCTGTATTAGAATATTATTAACATTTATTATTTTGTACTTTCTCCTAGTACTGAAGACTAAGAGCTAACTATAAGGCAGAGGAAAGAATTTTCAGTATTGGTAATTATTAAGCAACTTATAACCTATGAAATATTTAAAAATCATTAACTATAAATTTTTAAGTGATACTTTTGGCTGGAATACACTAGTATTATCAAATTTACTAGCATTTTTACTTCATTTACTTTCCCTACTTCAATTTTTAAAAAGTATTTTTATTGTCTACTTAATTTTTCCTATCAGGTGACTGACAGCAAAGGGCAAAAAGTAGATGGGCGATGACCAACATTTTTTCTAAGACTAGGCCCACAGGGTAACTCAGGCCACTATTTCTGTTTTAAGATGATTTATAGGAGGGTTTGAGTATGATAATCTTAGCAACAGGTGGCTGGATAAGAAAATTATTGTAACTGTTTCCTTATAAGGTTCTAGTTAATTAGTTCTCTGATTTTACTAGATGATTATATTTTTCAGATTCAATTTTGGGGGAAAAATCATCTATTTCTGTTTTCAACTAAATTATTTTTTTAATTTACAACGTATTTTCCCATATAATTTTGAAAGAGTGATTTGGATTTTAAATTCTTACTCTGAAACTTCGATATTGTATAACAATCATAAACATATACTCTGTCAGATATCAGTACTTTTATTTTTAAGAAATTACAGCCATTTCATTCTAAATTATCTCTAAAGATTGTAATTTAAGCTTTAAAAACAAGGGTTTGAAATCCTAGAAAATGCAAACTAATGTCACTATAGTGACAGCAATCAGTTCAGTGGTTGCCTAGAAAAGAGAGTAGGAGGAATGGATTATAGTAGAGGTGATAGAAATGTTTATTTTCTTGATTTTGGTGTCATTTCACAGACTTATACATAAAGCAGAACTGACCAAAGTGTACACTTTAAATATGTGCATTTTATTGTATTTCAATTATACCTCAAAAAAGTTATAAAGAAATCCCAAGTGTTTCTCTAGGTTAGTTTAAATGTGTCTCAAACTACATCCCACACAATTCAAGTACCTTGTCAAAACAAGAATCCCTTAGGCCAAAAAACATTGGGAAAATTTTAGGAAAGATGGGTTTAACAGCTAAACAAATTGCTACTGCAATTATTCAGGATGCTAACATGCATTATGATTTCCAAGGGGAGTATACATAGTACATGGTTCTTCCCAAACTTGACCACAGAAACAGTTACTTCACTCAACAACTTGGCAAATCAGTTTGGGAAGAACTTTTAATAGGGATACTATATAATAGGAAAACATTAAAAACAAATCAGAAAAATTCTTAAAATACATTAAATACAGCAATTACAAACTCAAATGCCTTCAGAGTCCAAGATGTAACAAACAAAAGAAGAACTCAAAAAGAAACAAATATAAAACAAATGCTGTCCAGCTATTTGTACTGAAATGAAACCCAGCTGCTTTCCTTTCAAAAAACTGAAGAGACCAAACAAATCATATCAAGAGCTTCCAGTTTGCTACCTTTGTATTAAGAGATTGAATTAACATCAAATTCCTTTCCATGCTAGTTTCTATACCATTTTGGAAAGAGAGGAATAAAAGAGCAGCCTATGAGAGGGAAAATTATGATCCAAGCTATAGCAAACTAGGATTGTAACCTACTCAAGAACATACGGATTACTACCCAGGGAACTACGACATTCTTTTTGCCTCTACATGTAAAAAGGAGTTTGGATAGTAATAATCTTTACTCAAACTTATTATAAACTACCTTTAGCTTCCTACTAAAACTTATCCTTCTCAGTACCATGTTGGAAAAACTAAACAGTGAATCCTAATAAACATAACTTTTATTCTAAATTGTATCAATAATAATTTTGGTTTAGTAAGTTTGAAAAAACTAGAGTTCCATTTTCAAATAAGTTTGAGAAATTCTGGGTAATCTACTTTATAATACACTCATTCCAACTACATCCACCTTAATACTCTTTGCCATCCTGGTGGTTCACAATGTACACACTAGCATGTTAAAAGTTTTCAGTAGACCTGAAATATAGAAGTCATTTTAACTCTTTAAAACTTTGCTTAATGCGTCTATAATTAACAAAACTATAATAATTAAAAACTTTCACAAGGTTTCATTGAACAACTTTAACTGTTTCTTCTTAAAACCATAAGAAGAATAATTTATAACTGGCTTTCTGGAAACTAAATATATCACTTAATATTCCTAAGAGACTTTTTCTTACCTGTTTATTTTCTCCGAATTCTTCTACATAAGTCCAGGCTGAAGAGACTGTGTTCCCTGTCTGTAAGCAGTGAAGACAGAAAAGAATTGAGTCTTTAGATTGATGTTATCCCTTATCTTGGAAGTGCATGGAACCCTTGATAACTTTAGGTAAAAACTATTTGATCAGTAAATATGAAAATAACTTTAGAGGAAAAGAAAAAAGTGATAGTTATTTCTGAAGTTCTGCAAAGATGAACAAAGAGAACAGTATTTGGATTTTGGAATGAAAATTATGAGTTAATACATTAACAGAAAAAACATATCTTTCTATACAAATTAAGTCCTTATTAGTTGGTTTCTCCAAGAAGTACTACTCTACCAATAAAATAAGAAAAGGATTTTAAAAACAACTGAGATTGCCCAATTTTTGATAAGCAGAAAGCCAAAGAATCTAAGTGAATTTGAAAAATATCAATATCCTTTCTTTCCATCTTAAAAAGAAATAAATGATCAAAATAATACAAACCATAAAAAATATCTGGGTTATTAACAGCTAAACTTTAGAAGCCTAGTTTAGCCATATATAGTACAACTCTGGACATCCATCCATTTTGGTGGATCTCTCTTCATAGGAATGTATATCCAAAGCTATGCTAAGAAACTGCATTAGAGTATGAACAAATGAAAAATGTTTGATGATCCACATAAAACTACAGATTTTTAAATGCCCATCTTGAAGATAACTCAGCAGAAAAAACAGTCACCGTATTTTCTGAGTTTTACATAATGAAATAGGTAATTTAATCAACCCCCCCCCCAGTGAGAACTATAACACCTAGACAATTATTAAAAGCAAAACTACCTAGATGAAAGCACTGAGAATGGCCAAGACTGAAGAACTGTGGGACTGTGATCTTAGACAAGAAACCCAAAGAGGTGTGCACGTCTTCTGGAGGTGTGTTTTGCCTAGGAGGGTTGGCCAATTCTAAAGAATCTGAAAGGCAAGGGAAGATGGCAAGAGACAGACAAATTTCTGAGGATAAGAGGACAAAAACTGGAACTGAGGAGCTACTGATGAGGCAAGTCTGGAACCGTGAATAAAACTGAACCAGAAGTAGACCAGCTTTAATGATGACTAAATTCAAATCTTTTCAATCCCTGCCTGGATTAAGACAATCTGGGATTGCCAGTCCTTTGGTCACCTTTCTGAAGCAAAAATAAATCCTCTCTGAATAAAGTTAACAGCATGTTCGCTTTCAAATTATCTCCACATTTTTTCATATACAATATCTGGAATTCAACTGAAAAGAACCAATCAAATAAAGAGATACAATGCGACCTAAAAGCACAAGAAACAAAAGTCAACAGTAAAAGATCTACAGGAAATGTAGATAAAGTTTTCAGAACTAGATATTAAAATAATTATGACTAATATACTCAAGGAAATAAAAGACAAACCTGAAAATTTTGCAGGGAAAGTGTAAATCACAAAAAAATGTCAAATGAAATTTTAGAACTGAGAAATAAATTCAAATAATGGTTTTATCATGTTAGACACAGATGAAAAAAAGAATTCATGAACCAAAAGATAGGTCTGAAGAAAATATGCAAACTAAACATACAAAAGAATGGAAAAGAACAGAGAGAACATAGTAGATAAATGGGATACAGTAAAATGGTCTAAGAAATGTATAACTGGAGTACCATATAGAAAGGATAGACAAAATGGGACAAAAGCAATATATGAAAGCAGAATCACTTAGAACTTTCTAAAACAAGTGAAAAACACTGATCCACAGATTTTAGAAGTGGTGAAAGTGCCAATTAAGATAAAAACTAAGAAAGCTACACGTAAGTCTATCACAGTAACACTTGTGAAAATCACAAGAGAAAATGTTATAAGTAGCTGGGGGGTGGGGAGGTTTACACTAAAGGAGTAATAAGCAAATTATAGCTGACTTCTCAACAGAAACAACGGAAGCCAGAAGACAGTGAGTGGAATTAATAACCTCAAAGAATTAAAGGAAAGTAACTGCTGGTCTAGTAAAAATACCCTTTCAAAAGGCAGGTGAATTAAAGACATATTCAGGCAAACAAAACTGAGGTAACATGTCATAGGTATACTCATACCAAAGAAAACACAAATGAATGTTCTTTGAGCAGAACAGAGAAATAATCATAGTTGACACACAGGAGGAAATAAAGAGCAAAGGAAATGATATATAAATGGTAAATGAATACTAATCTATATTAACTAAACACTATTATAATTAGGTATGTGGGGAGTTAAAACATAAAAGTTAAAGACATACAGAAATATCAAGACACTACACAAAACTGGAAGAGAAAATTTAAAAAGTTAAGAGTGTACTAAGGTCCTTGCACTGTCTGGAATGGAATAAAAGCACTAATTAATATTAGATTTCAGTGAGTTAAGAATACATGTTGGAGTCTACAGGGTAATAACTAAAAGGATAATAAAGACTCTATGACTAATACAGCTAAAAGAAGAAGAGAGAAAAGGGCAAATAAATAATTCATCAAAAGAAGGCAAGAAAGGAGAAAAGGGAAATAGAATAGGGACACAGAACAAGGAATAGAAAGCAAATGGCAAGACAACAGACTTAATTCTAAGCATTTCAATAAGTATATTCAGTTCAAGCTGAGCAAACTCAAAACACAGACTTTCAACAAAAACAAACTTCAGCAACAACAACAAAACCTAACCATATATTGGGCTCATCTTAAGACTAAGATTCAGGGAAAGTAAAAGTTAAAATATAGAAAAAAATACACATGCAACCCTAATCAAAAGAAAGCTTGTAAGTCTATGTTAATATCAGAAAAAGTATTCTTTAAGGCAGGAATGCATGATAGAGACAGAATGACACAGTATAATAATAAAAGGTACACTTCACCAGAAAAATATAACAATTCTAGATTTCTATGCACCTAATACACAACCTCAAAATATAAAAAGCAAAAACTGACAGAACCAAAAGGAGGAAAAGATAAATTTGTAGTCATAGTAGGTGATTTTCATGACCCTCTCATAGTAATAGAATAAGCAGGCCAAAAAACATGAAAGATAAAGAAATTTACATATAATTAGTAAACTTGGCCTAATTTATATTACGAGTTGAACTGTGTGCCCAAAAAAGATATACTGAAGTCCTAACCCATAGTACCTCAGAATGTGACCTTATTTGGAAATTGGGTAACTGCAAATGTAATTAGTTAAGATGAGGTCATACTGGAGTAGGGTGGACCCTTAATCTACTATGATTGATAACCTTATAGGAATAGAGAAACACAGAGAGGAGAATGCCACATAAAGACACAGGGACACACAGGGAGAAGATAACCATATCCAACACAGGCAGAGATTGGAGTAATGCACCTATAAGCCAATGAACTAAAGGACTACTGGCAAACACTGGAAGCTAAAAGTGGCAAGGAAATTCTCCCCTACCAGCTTCAGAGGGAACACGGCCCCAACAACACCTTGATTTCTGATTTCTAGCCTCCAGAACTGTGGGAGAATAAATTTCTGTTGCTGAAGCCATCCAGATTGTGGTACTTTGTCACAGCAACCCTAGCAAACTAATACACAGCAATTAACAACTGGAAACACATTCTTTTTAAGCAGGCATGAAATATTTACTTTAATTGGTCATTAAAAAACAAAAGACAAAGGACTGAAATGATACATAATATACTTTCCAATCATAGTAAAATAAAAACAATATAACTACAAAAATCGTCATATGTTTAGAAATTTATACTCGTGAAAAGAAATCAAAATATTTTCAAAAAGATGATGATAAAAATAAAGTACATCTAAACATATGTGATGCAGCTATAACCACACTTAAGAGGTCAATTTGTAGCCTGGAAATGCATACAATGTAATAAAAGAAAGGCTGAAAACTCTAAACTAAGATGGCTTCTTAAATGATATTCCACATATCCAAAAAATAACACCAATCTTAAACAAACTCTCCCACAGAATGGTAAAAGAGAAAAAACTTCCTAATGTTTTTATGAGGAAAAGTATGGGCCAATCTTATGAATGAACATAGATACAAAATCCTAAAGAAAGTATCAAAAATCAAATTCATCAATACATAAAAAGGATAATGTACCATGACCAAACTGGGTTTATTTCAGAAATGCAAGACTGATGTCACATTCAAACATCAATCAATGCAATTCACCACATTAAAAGAATAATAGACAAAATGATATAATTATCTAAATAGATACAGAAAAAATTCATCACCCATTTGTGATAAAACCTCTTAACAAACTAGGAAGGGACTTGAAGGGACTATTCTTACTGTGATAAAGGGCTTCTATAATAAAAACCACAGCAAACATCATACCTTAATAGAGAAATATTGAAAGTATACAAGGATGCCTTCTATCATTATTTGTATTCAAGACTGGACAAGTGGTTCTAGCCAGTGCAATAAGGCAAGAGAAAAAAGAAAAGTATAAGGATAGAAAGGAAGACAAAATTTCTCATTATTTGCAATTGACATGACTGTGTATATAGAAACATTTTAAATAATGTAGAGCCAAAACAAACCATTATACTCAAATGTTTTATTCAATACATAAAAAATAAATTGTATTTATATAAACAGGAACAGTCAGAAATAGAAAAGGCACCTTTTACAATGGCATTGCAAAACATTAAATACCTAGGAATAAATCTAATAAAAATGTAGGAGATACTTAAACAAATATTTATGTTTAGAGAAATTAAAGAAAGTCTAAATAAATGGACAGATCTATAATTTTCATGGATCAGGAGGCCCAATACTATGAAAATGTCATTTCTTCACAAATTGAGCCACAGGTTCAATTCAATTCCAATCAAATTCCCAGTAGGATTTTTTCAGTAAAAATTTACAATCTGATTCTAAAATTCATGTGGAAATATAAGGGCTGTGATGAGTCAAGATAATTATGGAGAAAAAAGTTGGGAAGATATTCTCTACCAAATATTAAGATTTTCATAATTAACACACTGTAATAAAATCAATCAGTGGAAGAGAATACAGAATGTATAGTAAGACTTATATATATATGTATGTGTATATAAGTATGTGTATGTGTGTATACACACATACATACAATACATACTTCACAACCTCACTAAATTTGAAAGATAAAAAAAAATTTTCCAGAAGATAATACAGGAGACTATTTTATCACTTCAAGGTAAGCAAAGATTTCTTAAGCAGGGTACAAACAGCACTAACTTTAAAGACTGATAAATTGAACCACACTAAAATTAAGAACTTCTGTTTTTTTCAAAGAGTATCATGAAGAGAGTAAAAGGTAAGCCACAAGTGGAAGAAGGTATCTGTTAAAGTATATCTCCAACAAAGGGCTTGTATCTTAAGTAATAAAGAAAAAAAACAGATGACCCAATACAATAAAGGGACAAGAGACTTAAATCAAGAGACACTTCATCAAGAGGATATCTTAATGCCCTATAACCCTATTAAAAGATGCTCACTAATATTACTAAATAGTGATATAGAAGTTATAATCTCAACGAGACAGCAATATATACTAACCAGAATATTCAATATTAAAAGACTGATAATACCCAAGGTATTGACAGGGATATGTATGGAACAACTGAAACCCATGTGCTGCTAATAAAGTGTAAATTGGTATAATCACTTTGGAAAACTGTTTGGCATTATCTACTCAAGTTTTAAAACTATGACCTACCACTTTCACTCCTATGTATTCAACAGAAATACATGCAAGAACACCATGTACAAGAATCTTCACAGCATCATTATCTCAAACAGCCCAAACTGAAAGCACTCAAATTTCTAACAACAGAAACAGCAAATAAATTCTATGATTTCGACTGAATCCTTACATTGATGAGAGTGAATGAACAGTACTGCTAAATGTAACAACATGGACCAATCTCATAAACATAATGTCAAAATAAGCCAGACAAAAGTTTACAAAATTTTGTACAAATTTCAACAACAGAAGTAGTCAGAAGAATGGTTTCCTTGGGAACAGAGAGAGTAATATCTGAGTGGGGGTACAAAGGAGGCTTCTAGGGTATTGATTGATATTTTATGTCTTCACCTAGTGGTTACACTGATGTGGTCCCTCTGTGGCAATTCACAAAGCTTTCAGTTATGAATTGTGCACTTTTCTGTTTGTATGTAATGTAATAAGTTATAAAAAAGAGGAATTAGAACATACACATGAGAAGTTGATCATTTATAATTATAAAAAATTAAACCACTTAATAAAGTTACTATCAATACAGAATAAGATATAAAAGAAAAATGATTCAAAGTAACTTTAAAAAACTGTAATGGTGATTGATTTTCAGTAGAGATGCTAAATGGAATTACTATTAAATATGGAACAAGTCTTCCTTCCAAAATGCCTTCACAGACTACCACCTGGACCTGAGTTTTAAGAATTAGTTTTCTGTTAATCTTTAAGTTGAATGAAATCAAGTTCAACAGGAAAAAAATGCTGGGATTTCAATTACTGATATAGGACAATTACATTTCTGTTAATAAATATACAGAAGAGATGGTGAAAACCTATCAGCAGAACCTCAGTTTAATATCAAACACAAGGTTACTCCTGGTGCTACAGTCCAGTTTAATCTGCCATTTATTAGTGTTGTTCCTTTAAAAAAAAGACATATATTCCGATAAATTATTTTGAATGAGATTATTCAGTAATCAAGATACAGAAAGAGGCCAGGAAAAGAAAAAGTATATTGAAAGTCAAGAATAAGAATAGGATACATTAAACTTCAAAGGTCAGAGACAGGATCTTGTTTTCTGAAAACTGAAATCATTGGATATGTTATTTTACTCTTCTGCTATGTAGGAATAAGAGCCAAAAGAATGATAAACTATGTATAATTTCCACTAATTAGGACTCTAATTTTCATTATACTCATGAAGACATGACACTGTAGAACTATGACTTGTTCTGTAAAGATGTGATGAAAAGTTTTAAAAGTCACTTAAAACTAAATGTTACAAGTATATTCTGTATCTTTGAAGATTTTACTGGTTTCAGTTTGAAGAAGATTTCCATATACATTCTATACTAAGTGGTATGAAGATGAAAAGATGTTTTTCAGACTCTCGGATGTATCATACTGCTATTTCTTCTTCTGAAAATAGAAAATGACTAAATGCACAGGATTCCAGTATATCCCAAATAAGACTGCTATATTAGTAGCATCCTGAATTTTCAGGGCTTTTCCTGCCTTTAGGAAACTAAACTGAAACAACTCCATCACCTAGGTCTATACCTGTGTAGAAGAATGAAGAAATGCAATGCTAATATAAACTAAGTTTAGAAATAATACACAATAAGCTATTGCCAATTATTTTCCACTTGTGAAGTCCTAACAAATGACACTAAATAGAACTGTAGATTACAGAAGCTATCATAATGTTCATTAAAATAATAATATTGTACGTAATACAATCCATTATATTCTACACTACATTTTGTTGACAGAGATCAAAACATGAAGTTTTTCTCAGATAATTTAAAATCAACTACTACAACCATACTCTCCCGTTCTTCCAATATCCAAATTTCATTCATATACATACATACAGACACACACAATACATATCTATATATTCAATATAAAATAACCCACGACTCAGTCTATATTTCAAAGGTTTCACTATTTTAAAACACTTTATCAGCCTTCTAAAAATTATTTACTGTTCATTTCTACTTCAGTGAAATATAAATATATATCATCCTGTTAAGCACCATTCATAATCTGACTGTGTGTCTGCACCTACCAACTCTATATCTCAGATATTTCTTTTTTAATCCTTTCTTCTTTCTGCTCAAAGCACAGCCAAACTTTATCCTTCCTCGGAATTTTATCTTTTAATCTTACAGAATGTAGATCACTTTCAATTATTTGAAAAGCACCACGTGCTGAGTATTAAAGGAGGAGATAGTACTGACCTATAATAAATGAAGGACATAATAACAACAATTTAAAAAAATATATGTACAAAGTCCCCTGGCTTTATAATCCTAATGGATCTAAACTTTATAATAGTAAATAAACAGTAATATAAAAATTACTAAACTGTTGAGTAATATTATAAAGAACAAATCATTCTCAGTTACAATGTCCAAGAAAAGCTTTGTATAACAGATAAAGTAGATAAAAGTAGAATAATATTCCAAGCAGAGTAAGCAGCACTAGGAAAAGCTTGGAAACACCAGTGAGCATGGCAAGTTCAGATAATCAAAGCAAGAGGTATTATCTATGGTTAGGTAAGATGGGGCCAAACAACAGAGCATCCTGAACAGTAGAATGTGGAGTTCAGAGGACTTTGTTACATTACAATGGCAAGCCACTGTAGGTTCCTGAGCAAGGAAATAATGATGAAAAAGAATAATCAGACCTAACTGGAGTGATAAATTATGTTGCTGAATTACAAAATGAGACGTTTGGAGTATAATCAAAAAGCAAAATGAGAATACCAAGCAACAAGAGACCATGAAATAGACGTAGACAAACTTTGCCTATTTGAAATTCTGTCTAGCATCTAATGGAGGAAAAAAAACACATATCTTCTGCCACCTTGACACATATACCATCAGCTGGCAATGCTCATCCTAGAGTAAACTTAAAAATCTCAAAGCTACAATGTAAACAAGCTATGTTCACAAGATCTTTGTAGCTCAGAATGATTCTTCCAGGATTCAGACAGATGTCCTAGGTCCACACTACATGGAGTGGTCTGGTATATGGGTTTGTTGGACTAGTGGAGATAAAATTGTCTCTGAAAAGGAGATAAAGTATGAAACAAAAGCCCATTACACTATATTTTAAGTTTTAGAAGAATAACTTACCAATAATATTCCATGAGCTCACAGCCTGTTATCAAAAGTTTAACATTAGACAAGGTCAGTTTTTCACTGGGATCATGTGAAGTTAACAAAGAGTAGCAGTTAAGAGCACAGCCTCTTAGCCAACTGGGGGATCCTGGGCAAATTATTCAATCTACTGAAGCCTTGGTTTCTTCATTTGTTAGAAAAAAGAAAGTGAAGACATTAAAATAATATCTATAGTACCTCAAAGAATTGACAGAATAATGCAGTATCATGTAAAGGCATTAAGCACAGTACCTAACATACAGTAAGTGCTCAAAGAATCTTAACTATTATTATTACTAATAAAATTCATTATTATAAATAATTGGAAAAATCTGTTGTCTTGGATTTGTTTTCTGAGTATTATTCTTCGATACTTATATAGCATATTTCAATATAAAAGGTACTGCTGTAGGCCCTTTACAATTTTAACTCATTTAATATATATAATTACCCTATGAGATAAATACTGTTAACATTCAGATGAGGAAACTGAAGTACTGACAGGTTAAAGTAACTTTTCCAAGTAGGTAATGAAGCTGGGATGTGAACCCAGGAAATCTGGCTCTGAATGCCATGCTCTTTTATTCAATGTGGCCTGTATGCTATACTAAATTTAAAGTACTGAACTTCCTTTTGCTGTAATTCTTTCTAAAATGCAATGTACTATTTCCTGACCCTCTCATCTCAGATTAGGTCAGGTCATGCAATTATATTTTCTCATAACACCCCATACTTCTTTAGAGTGTTTTATCAGAACTGTAACTGAATAACTGTCTCCTTCAATACAATGTAAACTCTATGAAGGCAGCAACTGTGTCTGATTCACTACAGTGATCCTCAGGACTTCATATAAAGCACAATGTTCAATACATATTTGTTGCATGAACATATATATTAACAAGGATTAACCATCAGCCAGCTAATAAACTGAAAATGAAAATAATTAAGCCTACAGGACTGAATAATAACAAAAACTGAATAAAAACAAAACAATAATAACAAAAACATGATAAGAATAAGGATTCTAAAAATAAACTTTCTTAAATTGAAGTGTGAAAAAGGGCAAATTTTTCAGAGGGCATCAAAATAGCAAGGCTAATACACTCCACGTGGTGTTAAAGTAGATAATTCTGGGTTAAAATAGTCTAGTAAAGAATCTTGCTTTGCCTCCATACATTTACTTAACAATGTAAACAGGTTTAAGAGGCGCAAACTACTAGGTGTAAAACAAATAAGTTTAGAAAAGTGTAATGTATAGTACAGGGAATATAGTAGCATTTTGTAACAGTTTAGCATGGAGTATAATCTATAAAAATATCAAATTACTATGCTGTACACCTGAAACTAATATTGTAAGTCAACTATACTTCAATTAAAAAATTAAAATTTTAAAATAAATGTTAAAAAAAGTAAAGTTTTTTTTCCTTTTGTACAGAGCTTTTAGTAGTTTAAAAGCTTACATGGTTCTGCATTATATTCAATCATAATCTACCTCCTTGAAAATTTCCTCTATTAGACTTAATTCCAACCCCTGGAGCTTCATATTGAAGTCTCTCTTCTATGTGACAGCTCTTCAAGCTGTTGAAGACAGCAATCATATTCCCCCATAAATACTGCATTAACATTTACAGACTAAACAGATCTACATACTTCAGTTGTTCACTGTCCCAACTTCTTATTACAGAGTTTCTAAGTCTTCCTTAGTTGCCAATGTTTAATTAAATGCTGGTGCCCAAAAGCAAACAAAACATTCCAGATATAGGCTGAGCAGAGTAAAATTATTTGGTCTGAATACTACATAACTTTCCAATTTTGCCTTGAGTTACAGTTGACCCTTGAACAATGCAGAGGTTGGGTGCTGAGCCTCTGAGCAGTTGAAAATCCGCATATAACTTATAGTCAGCCCGCCGCATCTGCAGATTCAACCAACCTTGGATCTCGTAGTACTGTAGCATTTACTACTGAAAAAACTCCACATATAAGTAGACCAGCACAATTCAAACCCATATTGTTTCCAGGGTATGTATGTTAATCTGACAGTCTCTAGAGTAGAATGACTCACTGTGGTTTTGACAAAATGATTCAGGTTTTTACTATTGGTTGGTTGGCTGACTTTCATTCTTTGTCACCTTATTTTTTTAATTATAAAAGTATGTTATACAAACAGAGGAATGTATAAAATATAGATGTACAGTCAACATAATTTTAAAAATATGCACTCACCACTCAGGTGTAGAAACAGAAGATTATCAATACCTCAGAAGTCTCTCTTATATCCTTTCCAACTTCTCCTTTTAGTCCTTAAAGTAATCATGATCCTAATTTTCAAGTGTTAACCATTCTCTTGCTTTCCTTTATAGTTTTGTCATATATTCCTTCATCCCTAAACAATATATTGTTTAGTTTTGCTTGGCTTTATTTTCTTACTCATAATTTCCCATTGCCTCAATTCCTTCAATGTAAGATTTGAATCTTTTCGTATTTTATTTATTTTTAATAAGCCACCTCATATCTTTCAGGGAGTGAAGCAGGGACTACAGTGGATAGCCCATCACAAGTAAAAAAAAAAAAAAAAGAGAAAGGTAAGATTAATATTCTGCCTAGGTCAGCCTGCCCCATCAATATGAGACAATGCTATCTCTCCCCAAAAAGAAACTGAGCTGAGGGGAAGTTGAACATCTTTCAATCTTTCTCCTAACCTGGATTTTATAATAGGGCTTTAGAATGTATGTAAATTCCCTGAATTAATGAACTACATATTTAAAGAGCATCCCAGGATAAATATAATTAAATAAATGAGGCAACATTTGAATTATTTAGTTTCAATTTATTCATACCTCATATGTAAACATAAATATTTGCTAGTTGACTACAGAAAATTTTCTCATATAAAAACTTTAAAAATAGAACATCAGACTAAAAGAACTGAAAATAATCATTACTGCCTAAAAATTCAGATAAAATCTCAAGGCAATGAAATTTGCCTTATTTACCAATTTAAACCAAAGACTGGCTGACATCAGTCTACTTGCCAAAGCCTAAGACGACTGATGGAAAAAGGCTGTTCATCCTCCTTCCCAAGTCATGTTCAGTAACATGCCACTCCCTGCTTGTGGCATAAACCACAATAAATAAATAAGCAAGTAAATAAAGTGCAAATATTTTTAAAAATCAGGAAAAGTGAGGTTTAAAAAAGACACTGGTGCATAAATGAGAAATAGATGATTGTAAAAAAGAGCAGATATCCTAGAGAGTCACAGATATCCTAGACGCATTTCAATACAAGCACTTAAAAATCTTAAGTCAGTAAATCATAGACTTAAAGAAACAAAGAAGGAAAAACAAACACAGCTATCTCATTAAATCCCCCTCAGAAGCCAAAAGAGTGCTTTCACAGGGTAAGTAATCCTATTTTTGCTCAGTATCTCCTCTTTCCCTCTAGTTCTTAAGAGAAAAGAAATTAACTTTCCAATGATTTGATATCTTCATTATTCCTACACTTGATATATCTAAATTTTACACCTAGGAATCCCTCAAGGAAACCTGATTTGTGATCTCTCAAAGAAATATATGTAGACACCTAATACACACAAGTGAGACATTTAAATGAGTAAACATTTCTCTGTTTGAATTATTTTGCTTTTGGTAAAAATTATAACTTTATAGTGCAGAATACAATTTTAAACCTGTTTTTCAAAGAATCATAATGGCTCACTTGGAACCTTTTAAATTCTGTGCCCCAAATTATCCAATACAGGTATCCCCCACTTTTCAAAAGTTCACTTTACACCATACATTAGTATCTGTTTTTGCTAACTTAAAGAAATCCAAAGAGGATTTTCCCTTCTATGAAAAAAGGCAAAAAGCAAAACTAGCGTTCAGGGTTTGTTTTGTAGCAATTTCGTTATAAAGGCAGCGTGCAGCCTGAACATCCAGACTGCCATGGCCAAGATCCTTCCCCCACAACTACATCAGCGCCTCAGCATCAAGCCATCATAGCTTTGAACTGTGTCTGTGAGCATTTGTGCTTTACCTTGATTTACTTTGTCCATCTGTTAGCAAGATGTGTCCTAAGGTAACTGCTTCTTCGCTTTATTGCCATTTCAGCCTACAAAACGTTTCACAGGAATGCTCTAACTCGGATAGTGGGGGGAAATTGTACTTTCACAAATCTATAACTACATATTTGGTCACCTTTGGACCAAAAATTGACATAGCAGCAGAAGAAAAAAAAGCCATAGACACATATGGCACATCTGCTGTAAATCTGTTTACCCCCTAATCTGGCCAGTAAACAAGCAGACTGGAACATGTATGCTGAAACAAAGGTAACAAGAAAAAAATTAATTTCATGGGCTTGTAGTCTTACAACAATCCACCTATAAAACAGGATTACAAAAAAAAGCGTGAAGTATCTCTAGAAATAACATCCTTAGAAAATATAATGAAAGGAAATCAAATATGCAAAAGAAAAAGTGAAGGTCAACATAACTACTGTATAAAAGAAGCTGGAGTTGTACATCCTAGTTTACAATGTTTATTTATTCACATTTATTCTTGATTAATCTGTGTATAAAAATCAAGCTATACTGTTTAAACATGTAAGAAATGAGGGAGTTCAGAATATACTTATCAAATTATCAGGCAATACAATTATAACAGACATGTTTTCTAATGACTGCATTCCTATATGCTTTTTAACATAAAATTATAAATACATTTATAGTAGAAATCATTATCAGGGTGGTATGTAAGATTATATTTAGTAAAAGCAATGCAGGAAGGTATACAGCTAGCCAAATAAATCATTTTCTTAAAATGTTAATTATTATATATATATAAAAATCAATATACAGGCCATTTTTACAGCTCAAATGTCACTTGCTGTTAGGAATGGCCCACATGTAACTAATAGATCTTTAAGCAAATATTACAAATTTAAGGGCAAGAAAATCCAAGTTGTTATTAACATTTTGGCAATTTAGAGATTCTATTTAGAGTTTTTTTAAAAATTTTGTTTGCTTTTGTTTTGAATCTCCAGAAGGACGTGCACTCCTCTTAGAGGTAACGCACTATCAGATCTTAGATAGAGGATGTATCCTTCTAGGATAGAGGATGAATTGCTCTAGGATAGATAATATATCTGAATTAACTAATAAAAGTAGATACTTAACCATACTTAAGATTAACAATAGTTAAGATTAATTTAATCTTAACCAAAAGGCCTGGAAGCAACTCACATTGAATAATCTTAAAATGGTTAAAAGCACAGATGATCACTTGAATAAATTCATCATAGTAAAACCGTTTTTCCAAAACATTTTCCATCTCCATTCACTAGTCCATTCATTCTGTAGTACAAGCAATTACTGTCTACTAAATATTAAACAGGAAACAGAAATAAAGGCATGATAGTGCAACTTCTACATAGATTTTCACTATTCTAAACCCCTCCAAAATAAGTAAGCCTTAGAGGAGAGAAAAATCAATACAACATTGAAATTCCTTTTAAAGCCACACTGAAAAATATTTTAGGGGACATCATGTGGCAAAATTATGAATTGCTGCTGACATCTAAGAATGCACATGCAAAATTTATTGTGTGGCCTTTGATACAATAGGCGAAAGTTTACAAACCATGATTTTTTAAAATATTAAATAAAAATATCATACATTACATTTATAAATTAAACAGCTGTAGCTACTATTAAAGCTAGTGTATTAGAACAAATATTTTAGGAATGTATTAACCAAAGATACTAAGAAACTGTAGGACAGAGGATCAAGCATGACTAAATAAATGTATAAAGTAAATGAAATCACATGATCATATTCATCAGTTAATAACATAACTATGGAACAAATACTGGTCACATGATATGTTTTAATATACATCATTATTTTCCTAGATTTTCTGTTACAAAAAGAAAACTAATTTCCAAACTGTTAAGTAATTAGGTTGTTTATAAAATCTTGGTTTTGATTATAATTAATTGACAAATTCAGGGAAAGAAATAAAAAGTAATTACTTGTCATGAAAATGAAACAGGTAACTGACTCATTTTTTTTATCTAGTTGTTCTGCTATGAAGTGGACAAATATAAGCTTTGAATTATTATATATGAAGAAAGGAATATTAAACTGAGAAGAGTTAATTCCTACAAAAGTAGCTCTTGATTTTAAACTATTTTTAATTCAAATATCTATCTCAGTACACACACACAAAAAACTCAAGTATTATTTTTGGTACTTCACAGAATTTTTGTCATATTTTAAACAAAACCATAATTTGGGGGATAAAAATATCCTTAGAGGTCACCAAGTAAAACCCTGATACTTTAGAGATGAAGGCACTGAGGTCCACAGAGTAAATGATTCATTGCCCATTTCAAGGTCACAATTTGTTGGCAGCTGAGACTACAGCTTCTTTTACTTTTACTTGACTACTCATTACTCTGTTAAGCTTCTCCTCTCACAGCAGCAACTCCATAACAATTATGGTCTGTTAATACAAGTGTTAGTAAGATAAGAATTATGAGTAATACCAGATGATGATCTTTCAGGAAAAAAAACTGTAAGTTTCAAGAGGAATAGAAACACATTTTCATGAACACTGGGCCCTCTCAGAGGGTCAAAGAAACATAGTTGAGTTAATGGAATTTTCATCTCACCACTTGGTCATATGAAAACAAATCAGTGTATAAAATGCTGGTGTTCATCCTACATAACTAGGTGAATTTTAAAGCAAATTCAGCAAATTATTTTTGTTCTTTAAAATGTAAGTGTGAAATAGTATAAAAGTTAGATCTATAATTAAAACTGGAAAGAAAAGAATAACTTTCTAAAAGTATTATTATTTTTCTTCTAATTATTTATAATAAAATTTCACTATAATATAACCATTACATTATACTTAGCTTAAGTGTCTTCTAAAATTATTTCTTAAATTTAAAAAAAACTAGAGAAGGTTTCTCTTTGTTTCAAAGCAATTTATTGGCAAATTTTTTAAATCAAAATTTTATTTTTTCATTTCTGCCCATCAATCTGTAAATAATGATAGCTCATAAGAAAAAAGCACCAGTTATTTTTCAGATTAAAGCTTCTCAGAATAGTATACCTTCATCCTGCTGTGTCTTCTATTTCAATAACTTTCAACCAACTTACAAGTGATAACAGAAATCAAAACCTAATCCCCTAATCTTTAAATGATATTAAAGAGATAGCAAACACAATGGCTATCATGCTTAGAATATATATATATTAAATATTTTAGCACTCAATGATGAGAAAAAAATTAAAGTTTCTGATGATGTTTGTTATTACTAAGTCAAAATATGAGAAGCAATATGCAAGTCAGACACAAAATGAATACTGAAGAAAGTACAGAAGATATAAAAAAGATGAATATGCACATATAAAATGGTCCACACAAATCAGAATGGATTCATCTAAGAAAAAAATTACTTAGAGAAGAAGCAAGCACAGTCAACACAGTTGTACTAAAAAAAAAAAAAATCTTCAAAGTCTCAAAAAGCAGGACTGATAAAATTTCAGTTAACTAAAAGTCCACATCTTCTCAATTTCTAATTCTTAAAATCTCACTGAAATCACCAAAGAAAATGCTATACAGAAATGTGTGCCATTAAGTCACCATCACGCTGTTTTTCTAATAGGTGTTTGCTCATATTGTACCCCCTTCTGCCCATAAACTCTCCTCAAGATTTACAACCAAGATCAGGTGGGAGGCGTCCCCTTCCTCTGTACTCCCCAAATAACCTATGCTTAGAGTTTGTGTCTCTGCCTTCTTCAGCAGACTGTGACTCCTTAGGAGCCAAAACAATGTTTTCTTTATCTTTAGCTCCAGATTACTTAGGAAAGTACAATTAACACATGAGAGGCATTCAAAACAGATTCGTGCTTTAATTAAATTTTATCAGTCATGGCCAAAACAACAGTACAAAAGTCAGATGAAATTAAATCAATGGCACAAGCTCGTTTGTGACAGAGGTTCTTCACCTCTGTTTTAAAAGTTTTAGCTGGTCATTCAAGTAAAAAACTACCACTTGCATCAGGATTACACAAACACAGAAATGAGACAAGAAATGCCTTGCCTACAGTTATTTGTTAATAAATTATTCAATAAAATGAATTATGAACACACACTGAGGCTACCTCACTCCTTCCACTAAATATTTTCCAAGACTTTCTTCTTCAAAACTAAGACTTTCCTTTATCTCCTTGATTTTGATCTCCTAGATGGTGAAGAATCCTCCAGGGGAAAGCAGTTGGCAATATTAGAAGGCCCAGATTCAAAACAGAGGCAAAGTTTTAGCGAAAGCAGGATTATTCACACCGATAGTCTGATCCATTATTAAACAGATACAAAATTATGAGATAGAAAAGGCTTATTTAAAAAGATGTGATACTGAATGACCTAAGATGTTTCCATACATCAAATATTTAGTATAGAACCTATCACCTAGCCCCCAAGTCTGTACTCTACCCATTAAACCCAGTAAGTATCCTATTTATTACAGCTTCCTAATATAACCAGGTGATTGATAATTTCTTACCCTGCTGGTTGGGTGCTGAGTTCCCAGTGAGGTTAGGGAGGTTATTCTCTGACATTTTGGAGATGGAGACAGTCTCTATCTTTGAAGTAAAAAAAGGTGTGTGTGGGGGGTTAATTTTGGCATTAACCCCAGTTTTCAGCTTTTCTTAAAATATTTTGCTTAAAATAAAGCTCGCTATAAATGGAACCAAAAAAAAAACCCAAAATATTTAAAAAATTTATTTTAAGGTACTATGCAATGAGAACATTTGGGATTCTAGGTAAGAGCACTAAATGGTCACCAGAAGTACTGTGGCTTTAGTACTTATATAGATGCCTGCTCTCCCTTGGAAAAAACTTCTATTTTCCTCAACACCAATGATCGTCATTTAACTAAATAAAGTCTAATTTTTTTCTCTTTTATTTTTCAGACTTGAAAAATGGGCGTGGTAATGCCAAAACAATGTGGATAGTAAAAGCACATTCTTAAAGACCTCTGAAATAAAAATGTAAATGACTGTTTATATCACATATAATAGCAAAAGATCATTAAGGTAAGATTTGATAGTAATGCTCGAAATAGCATCGAAACTGAAAGGGTAATAGAAGAGTGTCAAAGCAAATTAAAAAAAAAAATACTACACCCAAAGAAAACATCTTAAAATAGCAGTTAAATTCACTATCTAGAAAATTAGATTCAAATTCTTCAAGAAAACAGAGGCAAAGGATGATCTAATGGAAGTGCATTTAAGGGACTCTAGGAACCAGTAGTAACCTCTCAAGATCTCAAAACAATCCAATGCTTGAAACATGCAGGATATATCAGTAACAGAGTATCCCTTCCCCTCTAAAAACACATCACTACCACCAAATGATCTCAACCCTGAGCCATCCAGCAAAAGCCTACAACCTTTATCTAAAGGAAACTGCACATAAAAAGGCATCAGCTCTTTAAAGCCCAGAGGATCCAATATTAACAGAAGGAAAAGGTAAGCCCGAACACTGCCAACAATATTCAATCTATTCTTAACCTGCCCTGTGGCAATATGTAACTTCCTGGCTGTCTATAGCTCCTGCCCCTACTTTAACGACCTCTGAAGATCTGATATTTGCTTTCTTATCAAAGATTCCTAGATCCCTGATCTCTGATTCTTCGACTTCCTTGAATTCTCTCTTTTCCTGCTTAGTTGCCTCTTAACTCAAGCTTCACTCATATTTCTAGTCAATCACAATAAGGATTTTTGTGGTACTGTCTGTAGACAAGGCCTCGAGCCTTGTGTTTACAAGCCCTAGTATTTAATTGAAATTTTTGGCTTATATTTGGATCTTAGCTTTTGCCTCTGATGATGAACTAAAACTGAAAAAATATATAAAACACAAATTGTTCAATTTTTTATTATAAGCAATTTTGATATAAAGTTTATAAAATATGAAATAGAATGACTAAAGCAAACTGTCTGTGCCCTCTAAGAATTTCAATTCTTGAAGCTAACTGTATCCCTAATGAACATAATCAAGTTGGAAATGCTATAACTGAACAGGGGTTTTCTTTGGGAACTACAGGTGAATAGGAAGTTAACTATGGCCCTACGACTCAAGTGAAAAACATCTTAAAAATCGAATTAAAAGCAGATGGGTAGGGGCTTCCCTGGTGGCGCAGTGGTTGAGAGTCCGCCTGCCGATGCAGGCGACATGGGTTCGTGCCCCGGTCTGGGAGGATCCCACATGCCGCGGAGCCTGCGTGTCCGGAGCCTCTGCTCCGCAGCGGGAGAGGCCACAACAGTGAGAGGCCCGCGTACCGCCAAAAAAAAGCAGATGGGTAAACCATGTTTAAATAGAAAATCTGACAAACTAAAAACAGTTTTAAGAATCTTGAAATTTAAGTTAACTTTGTAAGGGAAATGAATGGATATAGAAATAAAACGTTTCAGCATTACCATGTTAAAACAGACGCAAGTATCTTGCTCAGCAACTAAATGCCTAATATTCCACTCCAAAAGAATAATTTAATCCAATTTGCTCTAAGAACTCTAAAGTTAATCATTTGCTATCCACCTAATTTTATCTTTAACTCAGTTGTCTTTATTAAAAGAAAAATGGAAGTATTTCTATTTTGTAAATTAATAGAAATCATACCTAAGACTTTATTAACTTAGATGATTGTAAAGTTCCCAAATTCCGAACTAATAATTGAGGATACTGCTGAAAAGTTTCTTGTAGGGAACCCTCCCTTCAGGTCTAAAATTCTGACTCCACCTCCTAATCAGAATCTCCTAAAAATATTCATCATAATACCATGGGAGTGGCCATGATGGATAAGCAAGTCTATACAGTGTATAAAAATTACTCTCCCTTTTGACAATGTTTTTCCTTTTCAATTTCCTTTTCTTACCAAATTTGAGAATATCAATTTTAAATAGATATAAGCTTCAGTAGCATGATTCTGCAACTATATATCAATTTAAGCTATGGCTTTGACAATTATAATCAAGAACAATTATAATCCTTAGTAGGAGACCTTTTCTTTCTATTGGACTTTTCAATAAGCCAATACTCTTCTAATAAATATTATTTTGAGCATGAAGTAATAACCAACTGAAATCTACAGCTGCATTAAAAAATGAGACAAACTGGTGTAGGGGGAGGGGGGAGGGTAGAGGTTAACACAGTAACAAACAGGCAGTAGGAAAATACCAGAGTGATATTACATCTCCTCCTTCACAATGCCAAATATTTAGTTAGCATATGGCCCAAAGCTTGTCTTAATTATCCCTCAAATGCTTTAGAGAAACTTACTTTTTTTAAAGCATGAAATTAAAGAGAATGGTCATAAACATCTCTTAATGATGCTTTCTGTCTTTCATGAGTAATAATGACAGATTTCCAGATTGGTGAGCATAAGGTTGTGTCTACACATGACCCATCTGAAATGCCTCTGATTTTACCAACTCCCTATCCCTGCCCTCAAAAAAAGATTATTGTGTAGACTTCACCAAAGATGCAGTAACACTCTTATAAATTGGTTTAAGTAACAAATCTTGTAACTTATATAGAAATCATTTCAAATGAGGATTAGTCATTACAAAAACAGTAAATTGGTGAAACAGGATCATGAACTCTAAAGTAAATCAAAACTAAATGATCCCCCCCAAGTAAGTAATGTTTAAATAGCTAAATATAGGAAGTTTATACAAAAGAAAAGTCTCAACAAAATTTACCATGAATTCAAAAAATTGAGGTAATATTTATGTTAAATACTCACCACTAATGCTGAGTTCAAAAGAAATGAATTTATAAATAATCTATAATACTTCCTAATTTCATATTCTACAATATTGTTTAAAGTATTTTTAAACTTACCCAAATGAAGTAATGTAAACTGGGCTGCCAGTTCCTTTGCATCTTCCAGAGTAGTACAGAGTTTGTCTGGCATGAAGTAACTCTGGGATCCATTTGCAATAGCAGGAATAACGATTTTATATATCAAGAGTACTTTCCCATCTTGACTTGTTGTTGAATATAAATAATATTCTGGTGGTGCCCAATTATTTTTGTTGCAGTAATAATCCAAATGCATTACTGCAGAATTGAAATGACTGGATTTTAAAGAATACATACTAATTGGAGTAAGCTTTGTTCCAGGAAAAAGTGGGTAAGTGCACCTTTCAATTTCAGGGGGGCCTGGGCTATGCTGGCCATTGAGACGAGCTGGAAGAGTTGGTGGCTTGCCTAGAGTTTTGGGGTAGCTCTCTTCTTTGTTAGCAAACACAATCAGGTTTTCCGAATTGGGGCTAATCTGACCATTAAGATGCTGTCTTCCAGTGTTTTCTTTAATTACAGGTTTTGCCAGTGTTACCTCAATACGTGCTCCATCAATGCATTTTCCATTCATAACAGACATAGCAGCCACTGCATCTTCTCGGTTGAAAAAGTGAACAAAAGCATAATCTCTAAGTTTCTTTACTCGTTCAACTGCACCAGGTTTGAATTTACTGAATTCTACTTTAATTGTTTCCTCTGCAGTTGAGATCATTAAATTTCGTACATAGAGAACTTTAACTCTCTGCATGGTTTCCTCATCAACCTCCTTCTCTGGGTCAGCCCAATCTACCTGAATGGTATGGCCCCACAGTTGGAAGGTTCCTGTAAAAAAAGAATAAATTAATTTGAAGACAATTAAAACAAAAGTCAAAATTAAGTAAAACTGTTTCTCCAAAGAAGCAGAAACTCAAATACATGTCGATATATTTGGTCAGCATTAGTTTCCTACTCACAAAATAGTTTTTACTAAGGCAAACCTAGCCAGAACTTATGGTGAAATTAATTTTAAGAGTCAAAAGAACAAAAACACTTCAAAGATGGACCTTTATTAGAAGAATTAGGTACTGTCCTTTGTATTTTTATCAAACAACAATGAACAGCTAAATTAAAATGTACACATTTAGTAAATCAGTAAATTATTATAAATAATGACTCATAAGATCAGCTTCATGTCTTCTGGAATCACTTGATTTATTTTACTTCCTTAAACAATCTCCATTCCTCTTTAAGGGCACTACATATTTTCATAAATTGACCTATGAGGTACTGTCGTCTGTCCATATGTATAGTAAGGTTAACACAGAAAAATAACCTTTGAAAAAGGATAAGTTTACCTGGAATTAGTTTTCTCCTAGCCATAGCAGCAGCTCTATGAGATTCATATTCAACAAATGCAAAACCGCGATTTTTGGTCTTATCAGTTGCGCTTGGGTAAACAATGACATCTACAACTCCTTCTGTAACTTTCTTCATTTCATCCAAGATTTCTTCCTTCTTCTTTTCCTTTGGAATAGCTCCAATAAATAATCTGCAATTATCCAAGCTTACACACACACCAATAAACTTCCCTGGTCGAATCTCATAATTATTAAGAATTCTGATGGCTAACTGGGCTTCTTCTTTTGTAGTATACATCACAAAAGCATAACCTCGATTTTCACCACTAAATTCCATCATAAGTCGAAATTCATATATCTTCCCAGCTCTTTCAAATACAGGAACTAACTCATCTTCATACATATCACGAGGTATTTTTCCTACAAAAACTTCACAGCCTCTAGGTGGAGGTGGACCTTCCCAACCTGAAAGACAAAAATAAACAGACAAATAAATTCTAATAAGATATTTATGTTCACTATTCAGTAATTCATGCCACAAATTTACTGTGAGCCTTCTATATGCTATGCACTATTACAGGTGTCGGGGATACAACAGTGAACAAACTAGAAGCCCCCTTCCCTCATGAAGCTTATATTCAATAGAGAAAGGAGACAATGAGTAATAAGTGCTATGGAGAAAAATAAAGCCTGAATGAAATGAGGGAATGAGCCTTGAGGATATATCAGAAAAAAGAAAAGCAAGTGCTTTTTATATTAGTTATATTAGAACAACCAGAGCATGCAGGTCTGTATAGGAAATGCATACTTGAGGGAGGAGTAAAATGGTAGCCATCAATGCAGTCAGAGGCCAAGATTTTCTTTTAAGTCTGATAGAAAGTTAATTGGAGGGTTTGAGCAAGGAAATTGTACTGGCTACTGGTAGAAAGGCAAAACATTATATCCAATAACCTGTTTGCATCTAGTATAAACAGCACTCCTCTACTCACTACTCTCAAATTCCTCCCCAAATGATCTCCCCTTTCATAGCTAGAGTGCCCTTTCCCGACTCACCTAATCCTGACTTCTTTCTCAACTGCTTCTTAAACCAAGAGGAGAGTTAAAAAATGTAAGGGAAAGACATGCATAACCATATAAGCTACCTCTTTTCCCTCCCAACCGTAAAAATGATTGCTGATGTCTTAAAGCGGTTACAAGGAAAGAGCTATTGTTTGGGATACTTGTGGAGATATACCTGATGTAAATGACTACATTAAAGATTCAAGTTTTTGAACATAAACAAATTCACACCTGGAGGTGGACCACCAAACTTCCTTTGCCCATTTTCTTGAACCATGTTGTATCCAGTCTTTTCCATCAAAGCAAGTAATGCTGCTTCATTCTGAGTACCAGTTCGGACTTTACTGCATCCATTTGTTCCATCTGTATTTTCTTCATTCATGGTTGCAGTTCCTAAAGCAAAGTTTAAAAGCAGTGTTTATGACATGGAGCGCCAGGAGGAATCTATGAAGCATTTCTTTGAGTAGCAAAAAACCAAGGATAGTTGTGGCTGCTACATTTGGTTATCACTGTAGCCCTGCCCCCAAAGTTCTTCCCTACAGTGGAAGCTGGAAAACTCTTTTAATGTCTCTGATCAATTAAGCAGTACCTTTTTAAGGCCTAAGCTACAAAGAGAGGAAGTCAAAAGTGAAAAAGAGAAAGGCAACAACAAAAACAAAAGTGGGAAAACAGAAGTAACTGAAAGGGAGAGGAGAAAAAAGCAAGCAGAAGTAGTAACTAAGTATTCAGAAATTATAAACTGATAGCGCTAAAATTAGGTGACCTCCAAAAGTCCTTCCTTGTTTTAAAATATCTGAGTTTTTCTGAGTGATGAGGAATACAGCTACAAACACATCCATATCATACACATCACACCCAATCTTTTTACAGTCTTTAAATTTCTTTCCAAGCAATCCTATTGCATCCAATGATGTAATTCTGAACACGGCAGGAGAGTAGCTCATGCACCCATACAGCTTCTACCTGCCATCTACCTCATTGCCTTAAATTTAGCAGCCCAGTGTTCTTTATTAAACTACTATTAAAGTAACTTAATAAACTACTACTTTATTCAACCACTATTAAAGTCACTTATCAAACTGCCTACTGAGTTTGCCTAACGAGCACTGAGAATGAGATTTTCATTTGGCATCCTGAATTCAACAGATCCAGAACTGAATGTCATTTTATCTTCCAAATGTGTTCCTTCCTGTTTTACCTGACTTCCATCAATTCATCCATCCAACCAATAAATGGCACCACAAGGAGTATGTATTACTCCTTCTCCAAACTGTCACAACCAGACACTTGGGACTAAACCCTTAAGTCCTTCCTTTGACTCACAGCTATCAGTCACAAAGACCTGCATATTTTCCCTTCTAAATACTTTTTTTCTTTTCTTTTGAAGGAAAGAATTTTTATTTTTTATCACCACATCTAACAGTTCTCAATAACTTTGAAATAACTCTATTATGTGCAACATAAAATTTTTAAAATCTGAAAAAAAAGAATGCTGTAAAAATAAAGAAATGAACACTGTAGAACCAACTGTAGACCTTGAATGTAACCCTACAATACCTATTTCTTACTTCTTTTGGCTGAATTTTTCCATGTAAATTCTACCATTTCGAAATAAATTGACCTCCCTTCCTTCAGCTCATGGAGCACGTAATTAATTTCTACTTTTCAAAAATGAAATGCATTTGGTAAATGTACCAGAAAGAACTGGTTCTCATCGAGAGGCAACTGCCATAGAGATTACAAGCATATACACACTACCAAATGTAAAATAGATAGCTAGTGGGAAGCAGATGCATAGCACAGGGAGATCAGCTTGGTGCTCTGTGTCCACCTAAATATTTCTTGAAATCAATCTTTTCCTGTCTATCCCCACAGCCTGTTCTCAATTATTTCTTACTTGAATTAGCATAGTCCTTCCTCATTACTCAGTATCCATAGGGGATTCCCACAGATACCAAAACCCACGTACGCTCAAGTCTCATAAAATAGCATAGTAGTTGCCTATAACCTATGCACCTCTTCCCACATACTTTAAATCATCTCTAGATTACTAGAACACCTAATAAAATGTAAATGGTATATTAACAGTTGTAAACGCAATGCAAATGATATATAAATAGTTGCCAGCATTCCTGGCAAATTCAAGTTTGGGGAACTTTCTGGAATTTCTTTTTTCAAATGTTTTCGATCAAAGATTGGGTGACTCTGCAGCTCTGGAACCGCGGATACGGAGGGCCAACTATGCTAGGTTCCTAACCATTGTTCCAGGTTTTAGCCTTGTCTCTTACAAACAAAATCTCCACAATGCTGTCAAGATGATATAAAATATGTATATGACTACTTTAAGCTTCTCTTACAAATCAGAACTAAGGGAAAAAATGGGTAAATTTATTTTTAAAATCTTATAGTCAAGAAGGCCCTGCTAAAAATTAAACAAAAAGCCTCAAAGAAAAATATTACTAGATTTTTACTACCTAAGTATTAACTATTTTGAAGGCAAAAAATACCACAAAACTAAGATGGAAAATTACAAACAGGGAAAAATGATCTGCAACACAACATAATAAAAGGCTAATTTCCTTCAAATAAGAGCAGCATGGTGTCATAATTGAGAGCAAATTCAGGTACCCAAACGACTGCTTAAATGTGAACCCTGGTTCCTCCCTTTACTAGCTATGACTTTGGGCAAGTTTGGCCTCAGTTTGTCTTTAAAAGGTAGATAGTAACAGTTTCTACTTCATTGAGTTATTGTCAGGATTAAGCATAAAGTGCTTAAAATAGTATTTTGCATATAAGCACTATAAATGTATTTACTATCTAATTAATATAATAGAATATATAATTAATAGTAATTTCTAATAAAATAATACTGTTGTATAACAAATTAATAGAACAATAAAAAAAGAAACTGCTGACCAGGGACTGCAAACTCTAATTCATTCATTTACTCAAGAAATGTTTATTAAGGACCAACTGTGTGCCAGGCACTACTCCTTATGTCTGGGATACATCAGTAAATAAAGGACCAAAATTCCTCCCTTGTATAGCTTATACTCCAGTAAGGAAAACAAATGATAATACAATATGTAAATAATATATGTTAAAAGATAACAGTAGGGGGAAAAAGAACAGAGATAGGGCACATGGGTGGGGAAGAGGTTTGCAGAAGACAGGGTGTAATTTTAAACAGATAAGCAGCATAGGCCTCCCTATAACACTGAGGAACCTAGCCATTGCAGTTATTTGGGAAGAACATTCAACACAAATGGAAAAATGAGGACAGAGGCCCAAGAGTAGAAGTATGCATGGCACATATAAGGTACAGCAAGGGGACCAGTATGGTAAAGCCAAGAGGAGAACAGTGGGAGATGAAGTCAGCGAGGTAACAAGCTGCCACATCACACAGACCTTGTAAGTCAGGTGCCGAAGGACTTCACGTTTATTCTGAGTAAATGAGGAGCCACTGGAGATTCTGAGCACAAGGGTAATATGATCTTTCATTTTAAAAGGAACACCTGGCTATTGTATTGTTCTACTAAGCAGAGAGAACTGCACAAAGTTGGAAAGTGCTGAACAGAAGGTATCTTCCCGCCAAACTGAAGTATTCAAATACAGGTTGGACATGCTGGAGAAATTCAAACAAAGGGTGCATTGCTGGACCATGTGGCTTTTAACGTTCCTTCCAAAATTTAGTACAAAGAGAGTTCACGCATAGACCCTGCCTTAAAAGGACTTACAATCCAGGAAAGAGCAGTATCATCACCATCATCCAGTTAGGTGCCTTCTATGTTTTAAACCTGCATTTCAGAGAGCATTATCTCTACAAGAGATTCATAGTTCCTTGAAAACAAAATGTTGCAGGGTTTTAAAAAAAACTGGAAATTAATTCAATTAAAAAAACAATAATAAAAACTGTAGAGACCAAACAAAATACCTGCAGACTTTCTGTGGTTTAAACTCTGGGCTGCATAACAGCAGAGATCCCACCTGCCTTGAACACTTTCCCTGTTACCCACAGTGCTTGGTATACAGTAGGTACTCAGTAATTATTTGTTGGATGAAGAATCTAACAGAAAATTCAAAAAAATCCTTAATATAACTTCATACACTTTGGGCAGGTGTGCATTAAATTGGAATGATTTTTTTGAGGAAAATTTGTTAATATTTATTAAAATCTAGGGCTTCCCTGGTGGCGCAGTGGTTGAGAGTCTGCCTGCCGATGCAGGGGACACTGGTTCGAGCCCCAGTCCGGGAAGATCCCACATGCCGCAGAGCGTGAGCCATGGCCGCTGAGCCTGCGCGTCTGGAGCCTGTGCTCCGCAACGGGAGAGGCCACAACAGTGAGAGGCCCGCGTACCGCAAAAAAAAAAAAAAAAATCTAAAATGTACATATACTCAGTAATTCAATTACTAAGAAATTAACCTACAGGTATAGTTGCACAAGTATATAAAGATAGATGCACAAGCATGTTCGCCGAAACATTGTATGCAAAATAAAAAATCTAAAAACTATCTAGTTGTCTACCAATAGAGGAATGATTTAAAAATTATGGTATAACTACACAATGGAATGTTATGTAGTTATTAAAGAATGTCATAGATTTGTGTGTGCTGATATGGAAAAATATTCAAGAAATATCACATGAGAGTAAGTTGGAGAACAATACATTTTACTATATATCAACTGTGTGTTTTGTTTAAAGTTATTTATGTATACACTCACAGATGCTTGTGAATACAAAAATTAAGGCATACAATTTTGGAAAAATTTACAAGGAACTTTAACAGTAGTTATCATTGGTAAGTAGGAATGAGGAGTTAAGGGACCTTAATTTGTCACTTTTCTGTGAATATCAAGAGTATGCTACTTTTATTAAAAGCAGAAAGCCCTTTCAGGGATTTCCCACTCTGTCGTAAAGATAAAATCTAAACTCTTTTTTAGAAAAGTCATAAAGGTCCTTTCCTAACCTGGCCCACCTACCCCTCTCCAACTTCATTTCTTACTATATGTCAACAGCAACACTTATCTAGTTGCAATTTCACAAATGTGCCATGTTCTCATATACCAGCCTTTGCATAGGCTGCTCCCACAGTCCTTCCTCACTTTCTTTGCCTTTCTCACTCTTAATATTGTCCCAAAAAACCCTTGTCGACCCTCCCTTCTCAACGCTAAATTAGGTACTGTATTCCTTTGTACTGCTACCATCTCAGAGTGCTGGGCTGTCAACCCCTACCACTCCTCCTCTCCAACCCCCGACAGAGTTTTAGAAGGGTCTAGTCTTTTATTTCCAGATCTCTACCACAATGTACATTCCCTGGCATATGTTTAATGCTCAATGAATGAGACAGGGAGAGAGAGACATTGTGGTTTAACTAAAAGTAATGGACCTGGGTTCTACTTCTCAGTCAACAGACCTTTGACAAATCACTTTACACTTTTACCTTTACTAATTTCTGAAATTCCATTTTATGCTTATTTCTGCATTCATTTATTTACCACATTATATACTCTGCATGACGACAGGCACTTTATACACATTATCTCATTTAGTACTTACCCTGTGAGGTAAGTTTTCTTTTCCATTTTAAAAATAAATAAACTAAGATAAGAGAGACAAAAGTCATAGCACTTGTAGGGTCGATATGCAAATCAGAGACCCGTCTGCCTAAATACTGGACTCCTAAACCCCTACTTTATATTACCCTCGTTTTAGTTATTTAATAATCTGAGATCTCCAAAGAGTGATATAATTTGCCGGAGATCATATAACTTATAAACTGCAATACCAGTACCTGAATCCAGACTTTTTTCAGAATAGTTTAAAAAAAAAGGTTAAAATAACTAATCAATTACTCATGCCTTCTTTGAAAAACTACAACACAATTAAAAAAAAAAAAAACCACAACACTGTACAAACTTAGAGGGAAAAAAAATCCATCAACAAAAACTTTTTGGAAAACCCCTAATAAAATAATTTCAAACTTAACAGAGACCTTAAAAATCATCTAATTCAACCACCCACCTGATGTTTACATCTTCTTTATAATACTGCTGCAGAGCAGTCATCCATCTTATTCTTGAATTCTTACAACAAACTCACTATCCACTAGAGCAACGTAAGTTTGGCTAACTCTTTAAGAAAGTTCTTCCTTTTAATGGATCATAATCTCTTTCCTTGTAACTTTCACCTATAGGTTCTGACTTTATTCTTCTGGCCAAACTGAACATGTCTCTTTCATATAACTGCATTTGAAAAACGATTCTTCTCTTCTCCAGGTTAAACATTATCAGTTTCTTTAACCCAACATCTTCTAAGTTGATGTCCCTAAAATGATTATTCCAGGAGCTATTAACAGGCCTCAAAATTGTGTTCAATGCCTAAAAACATCTGAGAATCACTATACCTTCCTCTTAAGAGCATCACAAGGAAAACCAGTATATTTAAGCCCACAAAAAGTTTTAGTTAAACAAACCTTTCGGCTTTGTTTAACTCAGTGTTTTCCAAACATTTCAATATGATACCCTAATTTTCCTTAGTAACTCTATTAGCTTTCTATAGAGCCATTTGGAAAATGGGTGTATTAACTGCTTCTTGTATAGTTTCATGTTCCCTCACTATCCTCTTTTACCTTTAAAAGCATGATGGCCAAGACTGAAAAGTCCACCAGTACAGAGAAAGATTACATGTTTTACACAGCTGCATGATACTCACAGTTCAAATTCAGCAAACTGTCAAAAAAACAAACAAAAACCAAAAGACCCAAATCTGTCCTAGCCTATATCAAGTAACTAGATTTTAGAGTCATACTGAATTTCATCTTCTTAGGTTTAACCAACCAGTTCTTCCCACCCTCCTCTCTAATCCAACTGGTGCTCCATACATGAAATGACCTAACTTATCCCCCTCTTCCAAGACACAACTGTTACATATGTGCAAGCTTAATTAAGAGCTATCTTTCCAAATATAATAAAAAAAAAACAACTTAAATCTGCCCTAGTCTAACCAGTGAATAGTAACAGAATTCAACAATGGCTTAAATAGTCAACATTCTGTCATCCTTGTAATAAAACAGAATATCCACCCATCAATATTGTTTGCGTACTGATAATTCATTTTAAACATGTATTTACACTTGAAAAACAGGTATATGTGATATCCTAAAGAACGTTTGTTTTAAATACTAAAGCTACATTGTAAAGGCCCATCTCCATAAAAGGTAAAAAGCTGTTCAGCTTTTCCTTAATTCCTCCTTCCATGTTCATTTCATCATGGCTAGTAACGTCTTTCTCTTTATATAATTTTCAGATTCTTTTAATTTACTGGCCTCATATATTTACTAAATGCCAGAAGTAGGAAAGAAGTCTTATCAAGGGAAAAGTCTTAAGTCTGTATATTCAGCTAACTGTGTACCTTATACTTCAGGAATATATTTTATTAATGTGACATCAAATCCCAATAAATAAATCAATGTATTATTAATAGATTCTTATAAAAGAGATGCTACTCTTTGACAATCAAAATCATTAATGAGAGAAAGATTAACCAACCTTTTGTCTTTAAACACAACTTTTTTCTACTATCATTCCTTTAAAATGAAAAGCATTTTCAATGATATAACTACCTTTCTCTGTTTAAGATGGTTTTTATTCTAGGTTTTGCCATTATACCATCACTGAAGACTTTACAGTAAGAAAAATATTATAATTGCAAGTGGACCCTAAACCACCTCCAATTTTATACATTGGAAAATCAAGAGTAAGTAAGGTAAGGAAATTTGCTTAAGGTCACAAAACTAGTAACTGAAAAGACCTGAGGCTCAAGCCCTCAGAGATTTATAAACTCTGGCTCTCTTCTATCATTTAGTCTAGAGGAACCTTAACGGAAAAAACATCCCACAGGACATCATACTGGCCCAATACACTAAAGACATCACATTGATACAATGTAGAGAAAAGCAAAGTGTAACATTTCTATTTTTAAAACAGGCTGCAGGAAAAAGGATGAGGAAAAAAAGACTCTAGTTTAATACGCTACCTTACACATGAAATTTACTGCCTATAAACATAATAGATAAATACGGCTTCTGCTTCCATTTTATCCAAAGAAGTCTTGGACTTTTTTTTTTTTTTTATTGTAATGCATAGCCTGCTCTAAATGGCTGATTTCTGCAACTCACCCCACCTCTCCAATTACTTTATAGACATATATTTTGGGTTTATCCATGTCACTGAAGTTATATTTTTGAAGACATTATCTAAAGCCCCCAATAGGCCAGACTCCACATTAAAGACTCTTTTCACTAAAGAAATACTAGAAACGTATGTTATATTCAGTACACTTCAAGAAATCTCAAAATATAAAAACTTGAAATTACAGAAGTATAAGATACACTGGAAAGTCACCAATCCTACCCTCTCTTTAAAAAGGAGTATGTTCTTAAAGTCTCCAAAACACAAGTAACATATACACATATCTAAGTCACAATTAAGAAAGTTTAAAAATATCTAACATGAAGACCATACTTAATTTAACCAAAATACATTTCTAGAAGAGCCAGAATTCAGGAACCTCAACTAGAGAACTATAAATCAAATCTAAAACAGACATACAATATCTTTATATTCATTCCAAAATGTTCCAGAATCAATCTGAGAATTACCAAAATTCCAAGGAAGCATAGCAGTCCAATACATTATGACAAAGCTGACATACCAACTGAAGCCTCCAAGGCTCAGTTAGTCCTCTGCCACTTTCAGCTGTGTATTCACAGCCCTAAGTGTTTTACAAACTTTCTTCCTACCCTGCTGACCCAAGGAATCTGAGTAAAGGAAGGAGGGTCCTGAGCATGAGAATGGCATACATGGTTTATGCAAAAAAAAAAAAAAAAGTAGGAAGGGTAGATTAAAAGTTGTTGTACTCTATAAACTCTAGCTTTCACAGATAAATATTTTTTCCTAAACTTTGGACTTTCAAAGATTCCTCTCCATCTCAGTTTCAAAAGTAGAAGAAAAAGAAAAACAAAAAATCCACTAAGCTGTAAAGCAGAAGTACGAGATAGTATAGCCAATCACAGGATAGATATTCAAGCAGCAATTTGAATCAAGCCTTTAGCTTGAAATTCTAACTATATCTTCATTAATATTAAACATCTTAATAAGTTAACAAAAATATAAAATTTCAAATTCCTACTCCCTTTCAAAATAGAAAATATATTAATGAAAAAATAACAAGCACAATTTTAGCAAAATATAAATGAAAATTAATCATTCATCTAAAGGAACTTGTCAGTTGTGTACAAACTACTTAAATGGAAACTTCATCTTCTGAATTACTGTAAAAATTTATGAAGTTGTGAAAATGAACATTTTATAAATTTTATTTGGATTTTTAAAAACTGAATGCAATAGTGAAAAAGTATTAATTTTAAAAATATCAAAATACATTTATAGAAAGCACATTAGGTCTTTAAGGCATCCTTTAAATTACATGGCATTAAGTTCCTCATTTGTTCAGTTGTTACTGAGTGTGGTACATGGTTAGCAGGTCAATGGAGGTTTTTTTAGCAACAACTCATTTTAGTGACAGACTGCACTACAGGAACATGGTTGGAAAAATGAGAAGGATTAGTCAAAAATGTATGGATGTGTAAGTCTAACATTAAAAGGGTATAAATGGATCAGTTCAATTCCATTACTTTTATGAAAGAATGAGAGCACATTTTTATTCCTAGAAGTTAAATACATAAAGTATAAAAAGTTTTAGTACTAGGTGTCTCACAACCTCTAGGAGTACTGTGGAGGGCAGGTTTAAATTCAGAAAAGACTTAAAACTTGAACTACTTTAAAAAATAATTGTAACTAAAAATAAATTTTTAAAATAGTGCTTTGAATACAAAAGTGTAATATGCTCTTTGAACTTCGGATAAAGCTGTCCACAATAGGACCAAAATTCTTGTACACTACTACAAAATTATGCATTACTATTGCTTACATAAGGTTTTCTATAATCTGTCACCTGAAATCTCTTACAATTTGAACACAGAGACATTTTCTTCCCTCATTTTCTTGCTTCACCAACTCTCAGGTAATAAAATGAGAAACAACAACCAGCATTAATATGCAAATCTGGACAGATTTTACACCAAACCCTCCTTAAACTAGCATGTCTAAGTTTCCTAACAACAAAAATGACACCCTTAAAAATATAAGGCTTAATTTCTGTCCATAAATTGGGCATATTCTTGTTACTAATAATTTTTACCTCATTATATATCTAGTAATGTTACATCTTATTTTTCAATAAAAGATACACTTTACATTTCACTTTATATTTCAAGTGTTGATATGTATTATAATCTTAGGTAATTATGTTCAAGTTGAATACTCCATCTTCTTAAGTGAAAATTAGCAATTGAAGCAGTGCTAATTATGGCACTGCTAATATTTAATAACTGCAGCACTAATACTAATCTTTATGCCTATAATGGCACATAATTGCAATCAAGCTATTCTTAAAATAGAATATTTTTAATGTGTACTCTGGAAAGGAATATATCATGAGAGCCCATGATGAACTTTAATTCTGAAAAGCTCTAAATGGAAGTTTGTCGAACTCCTCAACTATACACTGCAATGATTCATGAAAGGAAAATACCTTCTAATTATTTAAATAAGCAAAATTCTATCAACACGCGAATGTTATTTATATGTTAGTCTACTTATACATGCAACATATCCTGCTTCCTGGTTCTATGGCATCATCCTCAAACACAAAGTGGTACAGATGTGTAAAAGAAGGCAAGTCTTTAAAAGCACCTGCTGATGTTCCATGATATTGGCCTATATTAGAATCACCATATACGATAAAGGCCATAGAGTATTCATCAAGAATGTAAAGAGACAGCTGAAAGAAACGTCAACATTAGCTAAACTAAATTCACATATGAAGCAACGGTGCCCAAATAAACCAAGCAGCTTCACAAGGATCTCAGAATTCAAACCAATGCAAGGATGTAACCTCACGTCTCCTGACTCCAGGTTCAGCGGTCTTTCCGGTACCCCCCAAAAATATTTTTATTTAATTAGTAATTAAAACCATGTGGCGTTAGGAAACAAAGATGATACTGTGCGGGTATTCACGCGTGTAGTAGTCCATGGCTGCACGCCGCTTGTCGCGGGGGAGAGGGGTCACTATCACCCTCTCCACCCGCAGCCCGCCACTGTCAACACCCGACACACTAGAGAGCCCTTGCGGAGGAACAGAAGAGAGTCCAAGGCTGAGAAGAAAGTTCGAGGCTCATCCCCGTTACAACTCGATGAAAAGAACGACGTAATTGCCAAATCTCACCCAGCAGTGGGACGCCCAGGGCGTCGTCCCAAAGCCTCCAGAGGGGACGCGCGGGTGCGACAACGGCTGCACGGCCGGGAGGTCTGGCAGGCGGCCTGGACCTGCGGCGATCGACAGAAGAAAAGTGTTAGGAGAAGAACATGGAGGGAAGCGGATGGGAAGCGGCCGGAAGGCGGCGGGGGAGAGCGGAAATAAGGCGGAGAGAGGGCAGGGCGCCGCGGACGGAAGGAGCCGCAGAGGGGCCCCAACAGGACCTCGGGGCTGGGGGCGGACTGCCTGCGAGGCCACGCGGCGCAAGCAGCGACGCCGGGCCCAGTCTGCTCAAAAGATGCCCCTGGGGCGGGAAGCCACGCCGAGGGCACCCGCCCTTCCGCTGCTCGACGGGGCTGGGACAACTCGCAAACACCGCCTCCCGCCGGGCTTGGGTCCCCGCTGCTCAATTGCCGGGGCAGGGAGTCGGACAGGGCTTTCTGCAGCCAGGAGGCAGGGTCTCCAGTGTCCCTGCGGCCCCCACCCCTTCCTCACCCCTCGGGTCTTCAAATGTTCGTCCTAAATCCCTGGGACCAACGACCACAAACCGCCGCCACCGTTTCGGGGCCAGTCGGTCGGCGCGGTGGTCGCCGCAGGGGGGAGGGGAGCCCACGTGGAGGAGCTCGCGGCGTCCTCGCGCCTAGCCTGGTCTCCCAGCTGGCACAGCGCTCGGTGGCCTTGGCAGCCCACGCGGAATGACGCCTCGACCAATCAGTGACCAGCCCCGGGGAGGGGGGAGTGGGCGGGACCAAGGTTTAAATCTGAAGGTGGCTCTTGGAAGGGGAGAAAAAAACTTTTGGAGTGACAGACGCTTTAGCCAATTGGAGCGAAAAGAGCCAGTTGTCTGCGCAGTTGGGCAGAGACTGATACAAAAAAAGGGTCCTGCGTGTTTTGTTGAGGCGTTTAAAAACAAGGGCTGTAATTTGAACTTCTTTACTTCTCTTACTTGGGGGGGAATGTGGATGCATTGTAAAGGTTCTTTTTCTCAGTGTTTTCAAGTCTTAAACTGCTAGTCTGACCCAAGACAGTCATATATACTAACTATGGACCTCTTTAAATAAGGACTTGGGGGTGGGGGTGGGGAGATACAAGCCTAAAAGAAGGATTTGCAATAGACTAGACTTGTAAAGATTTGAGTGGTTTAAGTGCGCAAGAGGTTGGGCTGAATCGGAGACTTAGTAGTAATAGGTCGGACTGTACAGCTATAATCAGTTGGGAGAGTGATTTGGCGGTGGCGGAGCTGAAGAACCAGGTTGTACTCGTGTAAAACCAGCTTTCATGGATACGGTTGTGTCACATACTGCAGGCATAACCCTGAATTTTGCCTCCTTTAAAAATAGAGCTTGGGTTTCTATGGCAGACAACGAAAGAAAAAGATGACTTTAGGAACCAATTCCATAGATTCATGGAGTATTAGAACTGGAAAGAACCTAGATCATGTAGCTTCTCCTTTAACAAAGGAGGAACTTGATGCCCAGAATAATCCACTGAGTTAACACAGTAAACACAGGCCCCCCTAATTACCAACCTCGTGTTGCTTTCTTCTACACTAATTTGTGATTTCAATTTGTTGTCTCCGTATATTCGAGGCCCTAATGAATGTCTTAAATTTGCTTAGTTAACAAGTCGTGTGTGCGTATATATATATATATTTTTAACATACTTCAACAGTAAGGAATGAGCAAGAACTTTGGAGTCATACAGATCTGGGCTCAAATCCCTATGTTACCATTTTGTGATTATGACACCCTGGAGAAATAACTTCTCTGAGCCCTAGTTTAAAATGGGGTTCATGAGGTTTAAATGATGATGTTAATAGTGAGCACTTGTGCGCCAGAAACAACTTTAAGGGATTTTCACATATTAGTTCATTTATTTTTCCCAGTAACTTTGGCAAACGTGCTAGCCCCCTGTAGCCCCACGTTTCAGTTGGGGAAACTGGGACACACAGAGCTTAAGTAGTTTACTCAAGGTCATATAGCAAATAAGTAGCCCCAGTTTGTCTCTGAAACCTGCAGACAAAACCACTATGTTATACTGTCTCAAAGTGTGTCCAGAAACAAGTGGCATAATACCCAGTGCATACTAGAAGCTCAACAAATACTCTTCCCTAAACTCTCTGCCTTTCAGTCAATGAATACCAATCTCATTTATATAGGCTGCACGCATTCAAAGTACAGCAACCAGAAAACCTAGACTGATGGGATACACCTACTTAGCTTTTTTTTAAAAAAAAAACATGTCATTTCTCCACTTCAGGAACTACAAGGATAATTGTTCTATCATATTGATTACTATTTGTGGCTGCTCTTTTTATTTCTCTGAAGAAAGACTCCTTACATTCTTAATTTTCATGCTGATGCCTCCCCAATTCCAATTAATTAATTCTAAATAACACATGTTTAAGGTTAAACTAACTAAAATTGTGTTAGACATATTAGTCTGAAAAGTTTAATCAATTTTTAGGGAGTTGCTGTAGGATCCTTAAAATGACACTAGGTGGAGATGTTATCTTGTGAGCTGCACAAGATGTTCTTGGAAGCAGACTGAAGGGTTGTTTTACATTTCCAGTTTTCTTTTTTCCTTTTTCTTCTACTCCAAGTGTAAAGGAAACCAAATAAAGAAAAGTTCCTCAATAGGCATTAGAGTCAGACCAAAGAACTTGCTTTAGATAAGACAGCGTTACTTGAAGACCCCTCTGCTGCTTATATTATATGTCGTTTTGGTCAGATTCCTTCTAAATCTTTTATTATCCATAGCCTATAAATAGGTATATTTCTCAAATGCCATTAAAACTATATTCTTTACATGTAAAATTGAAGGAATGACGTTTAACTTTATTTCTCAATGTTCCTAGAAAAGAGAATCTAAAACACTTATACCAACTTGAATTATTTTTCAGGAATAGATCCCAAATTAGGGTTTATTAGAAGTTTATTTGCAAGTTTATGGGGAATGTGATCCAAATGAATGGAAGAAAGAAGATAAGCTATGTAGAGGTGATTTTGACTGAAAAGAAGCCAAAAGTTGAAAGATACTTATTAGTGAGGGAGAAAATAGAAGGGGAGCTTTGTAAATGCCAGAAAGATAAATAATACTGTGGAACATGGAAAGAAAAAGTTACCAATAAAAAACTGGAGGAGTATGCAAAATATAGTTGGATAAAGGATCTGGATACCATGTAAATGTGTTTTTCCCCATATTAAATGCAAGCTTTTTGGATTAAGTTATCTTCACATACCTTCTATAAAATACAAAACCCCAAAAGGGAAATAAAAGCAATGAGAAGTCCTTATAAATGTTTAAAATCCAGCTTGGTCCTAATAAAAGGAGTAAAAAGTGAACAGTTTTATATAAAAGAGCCTTGTGTAGCAGTCTGCTTTGTTTTCCACGTGATGGAGCTTCCTTCATCCATATCTGGCCTTGATGGCACAGATCCACCAAAAACATGGCAACTACTTGCATGTTTATAGAACTAATGAATATAGCTTGGGAGCTAGAGAACCTCCTTTAATTTGGTGACTCTCAAATTTAAATGATATCTCAAAACCCTTTCAGAAGTATAGGAGCTTTTTCCATACTTACATTAAGTATGTTTAATTCAATTCACTGCCCTTTACTTTCTCACCCTGATTTGTTGCTTTCTGCCTGACAGATTAACTTGAATTTTTCATGACTCTGGGATGTGAATGCTAGTTCCAAGATGATTATAAAGTAGAATAGCGCTTTTTCCAGTTTTGGTGATAGGTTACACCAAGCCATCTTTCCATCCATTCAGTGTACCTCCCATGATTAGCAACCTAGCTTTCCAAGGCAGCAAATCTTTGGGATCTTCGTACATAGGTTAATGGTCTACACAGGGAGTAAACCCATAGCTAAGGCCTGGAGACACATAAACAACCTAATTGTTCATCAATGGGTGAATGGATAAAGAATATGTGGCTCATATATATATATATAATGGAATATTACTCAACCATAAGAAAGAATAAAATCTTGCCATTTGTGACAACATGGTTGGAACCTGAAGGCATTATGCTAAGTGAATAAGTCACACAGAGAAAGACAAATATTGTATGATCTCACTTTTAAAAACTGCAATAAACCTCAGAATATGCAATGCTAGTAACTATGTGGAAGGAAGGAAGGAAGGGGAAATGGAAGAAAGAAGAAAAGAAAAAAGAAAAGAAAAGAAAAAAAGAAGCTTGCAGGTACAGAGAACAGATTAGTGGTTCCCAGAGGCAGGAAGTGAGGGGAGGGCAAAAGGGTGAAGGAGATCAAAAGGTACAAACTTCCAGATATAGAATAAATAAGTCATGTGGATGTAATATGTAATGTACAGCATGATGACTATAGTCAATAATACTGTATTGCATATTTGAAAGTTGCTAAGAGCAGATCTTGAAAGTGCTCATCACAAGGAAAAAGGTGTAACTATATATATTGGTAGATGTTAACTAGACTTATTGTGGTGATCATGTTGCATTATATACAAATATTGAGTCATTATGTTGTACACTTGAAATTAACATAGTGTTATATCAATTATACCTCAATTTAAAAAATTAAAATAATTTAAAAAAAGAATGGAGAACCATTATGCTAGAATCACCAAATTAATTTGATGTAACCTTCCTAGTACAGAAAAAAACTGCAATAAACCTCAGAATATGGAATGCTAGTAACTCATCTTTCAGTAACATCATCTGTCAATAATGGTAGAGCTATGCTGATCATCTGGCCCTTGGTTTCCCATTTTCAGTTAAAAAAACCCAGTCATCCAATTAATTTTTTAATCAACTACAATATTAGAAAGTGTTAGGTGATGCAGAAAAAAAATATTTTCCCCCTCTGACCTAACTCATAACATGAGAAAACTGACACAAGTAAAAAGTAATTTTCTGATAGTGAAGATTAGAAACGTAAACACTTGGTTGGGGAGAGAGCATGATGAAATCTTTCCTGTGTTATCTCACTGGTGTAGTTGCGTGCTTCCTTGGATAAAAAGGTACAATGGAACCAGAGCTGACCTTAAGAGTCATCTGGGGGGCTGCAGTGCCAGCCCCACATCACAGAGCCAGTCAGCGGCAATACTGGATCCCCAGCTCCTCACCTCTGGCTTCCAATCTTATGTACTAGCTCTCACAGAAACTTTTAAATTTGACTTTAACTTCTATATATTTATGATGGCACTTTTTAAAAGTGCCATGATAAATATATTCAATGAAGAAAATTACTTTGGCTGAGGCCAGCTTGGCTCAGAGACATTAGTACACCTGGCCATGAAGGATTCCTGAAGCAAAGCAGTACCTCAGGTATGACTTTCTTTATTGCACCCCATAGGTGGTGCCCTCCTGAGATGACTATAGCTCTGACTATCCAATTCTGTCACTTGTCACATCAGAGGAAGCAGAAGGAGACTCTTTCTTTGTGCCAAGAACATTTTGCATTTTCTCATATGCAGGGAATACAGGGCCCATGGAATTCTAAGGGGAAAATAGAATGCCATTATAATCCACAATGCAGTCTGCACTTTCTTTTTTGTTTATTTGGGGTTTGGGGGGGTTTCTTTATTATTTATTTTTATTTATTTTTTATTTTATTTTTTTAGCTTTCTGGTAATTTTATTTTATTTTTAATTTTTATTAGAGTATAGTTGCTTTACAATGTTGTATTAGTTTCTACAGTACAGCAAAGTAAATCAGCTATATATATATGTACCTCTCTTTCTTGCATTTCCTTCCCATTTAGGTCACCACAGAGCATTGAGTAGAGTACCCTGTGCTATACAGTAGGTTCTCATTAGTTAATCTATTTTATACATAGTATCAGTAGTGTATATATGTCAATCCCAGTCTCCCAATTCATCCTACCCCTCCTTCACCCTTGATATCCATACCTTTGTACTCTGCATCTGGACCTCTATTTCTGCTTTGTAAATAAGATCATCTATACCAATTTTTTCAGATTCCACATATATGCATTAAAATATGATATTTGTTTTTCTCTTTCAGACTAACTTCACTCTGTATGACAGTCTCTAGATCGATCATGTCTCTACAAATGACCCAATTTTGTTCCTTTTTATGTCTGACTAATATTCCATTGTATATATGTACCACATCTTCTTTATCCATTCCTCTGTTGATGGACATTTAGGTTGTTTCCATGTGCTGGCTGCTGTAAATAGTGCTGCAATGAATATTGTGGTGCATGTGTCTTTCTGAATTATGATTTTCTCTGGCTATATGCCCAGTAGTGGGATTGCTGGGTCCCATGGTACTTCTATTTTTAGTTTCTTAAGGAACCTCCATATTGTTCTCCATAGTGGCTGTATGAATTTATATTCCCACCAACAGTGCAAGAAGGTTTCCTTTTCTCCACACCCTCTCCAGCATTTATTGCTTGTAGATTTTTTGATGATGACCATTCTGACTGGTGAGGTAATACCCCACTGTGGTTTGATTTGCATTTCTCTAGTAATTAGTGATGTTGAGCAGCTTTTCCTATGTTTATTAGCCATCTGTATGTCTTCTTTGGAGAAATGTCTATTTAGATATTCTGCACATTTTTTGATTGGGTTGTTTGTTTCTTTAATATTGACCTTCATGAGCTGCTTGTAAATTTTGCAGATTAATCCTTTGTCAATTGCTTCATTTGCAAATATTTTCTCCCATTCTGAGGGTTGTCTTTTTGTCCTGTTTATGGTTTCCTTTGCTGTGCAAAAGCTTTGAAGTTTCATTAGGTCCCATTTGTTTATTTTTGTTTTTATTCTCACTACTCTAGGACATGGGTCAAAAAAGATCTTGCTGTGATTTATGTCAAAGAGTGTTCTGTCTATGTTTTCTTCTAACAGTTTTATAGTGTCTGGCCTTCCATTTAGGTCTTTAATCCATTTTGAGTTTATTTTTGTGTATGGTGTTAGAAAGTGTTCTAATTTCATTCTTTTACATGTAGCTGTCTAGTTTTCCCAGCACCACTTATTGAAGAGACTGCCTTTCCTCCATTGTATATTCTTACCTCCTTTATTGTAGATTAATTGCCATAAGTGTGCAAGTTTATTTCCGGGCTTTCTACCCTATTCCATTGATGTATGTGTCTGCTTTTGTGCCAGACCCATACTGTTTTGATTACTATAGCATTGTAGTATAGTCTGAAATCAGGGAGTGTGATACCGCCAGCACTGTTTTTCTTTCCCAAGATTATTTTGGCTATTCGGGTTTTTTGTGTTTCCATATGAATTTTAAAATTTTTTGTTCTAGTTCTGTGAAAAATGCCATTGGTAATTGGATAGGGATTGCACTGAATATGTAGATTGCCTTGGATAGTATAGTCATTTTAACAATATTGATTCTTCCAATCCAAGAACGTGGTATTTCTTTACATCTGTTTGTGTCATCCTCAATTTCTTTCATTAGCATCTTGTAGTTTTTGAATTACAGGTCTTTTGCCTCCTCAGGTAGGCTTATTCCTATGTATCTTATTCTTTTTGATACGATGGCAAATGGAATTGTTTCCGTACAGACTGAAAGTGAGGGGATTCCCATTCCAAACAAATGGAAATCAAAAGAAAGCTGGAGTGGCAATACTTATATCAGACAAAAAAGACTTTAAAATAAAAACTGTTATAAGAGACAAAGCAGGACACTACATAATAATCAAGGGATCAATACAAGAAGATATAACAATTGTAAATATATATGCACCCAACACAGGAGCACCTCAATATATAAGGCAACTTTGAACAGACATAAAAGGAGAAATTGACAGTAACACAAAAATAGTAGGGGCTTTAACACCTCATTATATCAATGGACAGATCATCCAGACAGAAAATTAGTAAGGAAACACAAGTTTTAAATGACAATAGACCAGATAGATTTAATTGATATTTATAAGACATTCCATCCAAAAACCGCAGATTACACTTTCTTCTCAAGTGCACACAAAACAGTCTCCAGTATAGATCACATCTTGGGTCACAAATCAAACCTTGGTAAATTTAAGAAAACTGAAATCATATCAAGCATCCTTTTTGACCACAACACTATGAGATTAGAAATAAATTACAGAGAAGAAGACATAAAAAACATGAACACATGGAGGCTAAACAATATGTTACTGAATAACCAAGAGATCACTGAAGAAATCAAAGAGGAAATCAAAAAACACCTAAAGACAAATTACAATGAAAACATGATGATCCAAAACCTATGGGATGTAGCAAAAGCAATTCTAAGTGGGCAGTTTATAGCAATACAAGCCTACCTCAAGAAACAAGAAATATCTCAAATAAACAATCTAACCTTACACCTAAAGGAACTAGAGAAAGAAGAACAAACAAAACTCAAAGTTAGCAGAAGGAAAGAAATCATAGAGATCAGAGCAGAAATAAATGAAATAGAAACAAAGAAAACTGTAGCAAAGATCAATAAAACTAAAAGCTGGTTCTTTGAGAAGATAAACAAAATTGATAAACCATTAGCCAGACTCATCAAGAATAAAAGGGAGAAGACACAAATCAACAGAATTAGAAATGAAAAAGGAGAAGTAAAAACTGACACGGCAGAAATACAAAGCATCCTAAGAGACTATTACAAAAAATTCTATGCCAATAAAATGGACAACCTGGAAGAAATGGACAAATTCTTAGAAAGGTGAAATCTTCCAAGACTGAACCACGAAGAAATAGAAAATATGAACAGACCGATCACAAGTAATGAAATTGAAACTGTGATTAAAAATCTTCCAACAAACAAAAGTCCAGGACCAGATGACTTCACAGGTAAATTCTATCAAACATTTAGAGCAGAGCTAACACCCATCCTTCTCAAACTCTCCCAAAAAATTGCAGGGGAAGGGACACTCCCAAACTCATTAACGAGGCCAACATCACCCTGATACCAAAACCAGACAAAGATACTACAGAAAAAGAAAATTACAGGCCAATATCACTGATGAATATAGATGCAAAAATCCTCAACAAAATACTAGCAAACAGAATTTAACAGCACATTAAAAGGATCATACACCATGATTAAGTAGGATTTTTCCCAGGGATGCAAGGATTCTTCAATATATGCAAATCAATCAATATGATACACCGCATTAACAAATTGAAGAATAAAAACCATATAATCATTTCAATAGATGCAGAAAAAGATTTTGACTAAATTCAACACCCATTTATGATAAAAACTCTCCAGAAAGTGGGCATAGAGGGAACCTACCTCAACATTATAAAGGTCATATACAACAAACCCATAGCAAGCATCATTCTCAATGGTGAAACACTGAAAGCATTTCCTCTAAGATCAGGAACAAGACAAGGATGTCCACTCTTGCCACTGTGATTCAACATAATTTTGGAAGTCCTAGCCACGGCAATTAGAGAAGAGAAAGAAATAAAAAGAATTCAAATTGGAAAAGAAGTAAAACTGTCATGTTTGCAGATGACATGATACTATACATAGAGAATCCTAAAGATGCCACCAGAAAACTACTAGTGCTAATCAATGAATTTGGTAAAGTTGCAGGATACAAAATTAATGCACAGAGATCTCTTGCATTCCTATACACTAACAATGAAAAATAAGAAAGAGAAATTAAGGAAACAATCCCATTCACCACTGCAGCAATAAGAATAAAATACCTAGGAATAAACCTACCTAGGGAGAGAAAGATCTGTATGCAGAAAACTATAAGACACTGATGAAAGAAATTAAAGATGATACCAACAGGTGGAGAGATATACCATGTTCTTGGATTGGAAGAATCAATATTGTAAAAATGACTATATTACCCAAAGCAATCTACAGATTCAATGCAAATTGAATTACCAATGGCATCTTTTACAGAACTAGAACAAAAAATCTTAAAATTTGTATAGAGACAAAAAAGACCCCAAATAGCCAAAGCAATCTTGAGGGAAAAAAATGGAGCTCAAGGAATCACAGTCCCTGACTTCAGACTATACTACAAAGCTACAGTAATCAGGACAATATGGTACTGGCAAAAACCAGAAATATAGATCAATGGAACTGGATAGAAAACCCAGAGATAAACCCATGCAACTATGGTCAACTAATCTATGACAAAGGGGTCAAGGATATACAATGGAGTAAAGACAGTCTGTTCAGTAAGTGATGCTGGGAAAACTAGACAGCTACATGTAAAAGAATGGAATTAGGACACTCTCTAACACCATACACAAAAATAAACTCAAAATGGATTAAAGATCTAAATGTAAAACCGGACACTATAAAACTCTTATAGGAAAACATAGGAAGAGCACTCTTTGACATAAATCACGGCAAGATTTTTTTTGACCCACCTCCTAGAGTAATGAAAATAAAAACAAAAATAAACAAATGGGACCTAATGAAACTTCAAAGCTTTTGCACAGCAAAGGGAAATATAAACAAGATGAAAAGACAACCCTCAGAATGGGAGAAAATATTTGTAAATGAATCAACAGACAGAGGATTAATCTCCAAAATATATAAACAGCTCATGCAGCTCAATATTACAAAAAAAACAATCAAAATATGGGCAGAAAACTTGTATAGACATTTTTTCAAAGAAGACATACAGATGGCCAACCAACGTATGAAAAGCTGCTCAACATCATTAATTATTAGAGAAATGCAAACCAAAACTACAGTGAGGTATCACCTCACACCAGTTAGAATGAGCATCATCAGAAAATCTACAAACAACAAATGCTGGTGAGGGTGTGGACAAAAGGGAATGCTCTTGCACTGTTAGTGGGAATGTAAATTGATGAAGCCACTATGGAGAACAGTATGGAGGTTCCTTAAAAAACTAACAATAGAATTACCACATGACCCAGCAATCCCACTACTGGGCATATACCCAGAGAAAGCCATAATTCAAAAAGACACATGCACCCCAATGTTCATTGCAGCACTATTTACAATCACCAGGTTATGGAAGCAACCTAAATGCCCACTGACAGACAAATGGATAAAGAAGATGTGGCACATATATACAATGGAATATTACTCAGCCTTAAAAGGGAACGAAATTGGGTCATTTGTAGATATGTGGATGGACCTTGAGACTGTCATACAGAGTGAAATAAGTCAGAAAGAGAAAAACAAATATCGTATATCAACACATATATGTGGAACCTAGACAAGTGGTATAAATGAATCAGTTTGCAAGGCAGGAATAGAGACACAGATGTAGAGAACAAACATATGGACACCAAGGGAGGAAAGTGGGTGGAGGGAGGTTGGTGGTGGGGTGAATTGGGAGATTGAAATTGACATATATACACTAATATGTATAAAATAGGTAACTAATAAGAACCTGCTGTATAAAATAAAAATAAAATAAAATTCAAAAAAAACCACATTAGACCATATGGACTTAATTGATAGCTAAAGAGCATTCCTTCCAAAAGCAGCAGAATACACATTCTTTTCAAGTGCTCATGGAATATTCTGCAGGATAGATCACATGCTGGGCCACAAAGCCAGCCTCAGTAAGTTAAAGAAAATTGAAATCATATCAAGTGTCTTTTCCAACCACAGTGCTATAAGGCTACAAATCAAAACGACAAAAACTGCAAAAAACACCAACACATGGAGGCTAAACAATATGCTACTAAACAACCAATGGATCACTGAAGAAATCAAATGAGAAATCAAAAAATACCTAGAGACAAATGCAAATGAAAACGCAACAATCCAAAACCTATGGGATGCAGCAAAAGCAGTTATAAGAGGGAAGTTTATAGTGATTCAAGCTCATCAGGAAACAAGAAAAATCTCAAATAAACAACCTAGCCTTACAAAAGTAACTAGAAAAAGAAGAACAAACAAAACCCAAAGTTAGTACAAGGAAAGAAATCATAAAGATCAGAGAAGAAATAAAATAGAGACTAAAAAAATCATAGAAAAGATCAATGAAACTAGAAGCTGGTTCTTTGAAAAGATAAAGAAAATTGATAAACCTTTAGCCAGACTCATCAAAAAAACAGGGAGAGGGCCCAAATCAATAAAATCAGAAATGAAAAAGGAAGCTACAACAGACACTACTGAAATAGAAAGGATCATAAGAGACTACTACAAGCAAGTATATGCCAATAAAATGGACAACCTAGAAGAAATGAACAAATTCTTAGAAAGGTACAATTTCCCAAGACTGAGCCAGGAAGAAATAGAAAATATGAACAGACCAATTACCAGTAACAAAATTGAATCAGTAAAAAAAAAAAAAAAAAACTCGCCAAAATAAAAGTCCAGGACCAGATGGCTTCACAGGTGAATTCTACCAAACATTTAGAGAAAAGTTAACACCTAACATTCTGTAACTATTCCAAAAAATTGCAGAGGATGGAACACTTCCAAACTCATTCTATGAGGCCACCATCACCCTGATACCAAAACCAGATATCACAATAAAGAAAAATTGCAGCCCAATATCATTGATGAACATAGATACAAAAATCCTCAACAAAATACTCACAAACCAAATTCAGCAATACATTAAAAAGATCACACACCACAATCAAGTGGGATTTATCCAAGGGATGCAAGCATTTTTCAGTATCTGCAAATCAATCAATGTGATACACTACATTAACAAATTGAAGAATAAAACTCATATGATTATCTCAATAGATGCAGAAAAAGGTTCTGATAAAATTTGACATCAATTTATGATTAAAAAAAAAAAACTCTCTAGAAAGTGGGCCGAGAGGGGACATACCTCAGCAAAATAAAGCCCATATATGGCAAACCCACAGCTAACATCACTCTCAATGGTGAAAAGTTGAAAGCATTTCCTCTAAGATCAGGAACAAGACAAGGATGCCCACTCTTGCCACTTTCATTCAACATAGTTTTGGAAGTCCTAGCTACAGCAATCAGAGAAGAAAAAGAAATAAATGGTGTCCAAATTGAGAAGGAAGAAGTAAAACTGTCACTGTTTGCAGATGACATGATAGTATACATAGAAAATCCTACAGACACTACCAGAAAACTACTAGAGGTCATTAATGAATTCGCTAAAGTTGCAGGATACAAGATTAATACACAGAAATATGTTGCATTTCTATACACTAACAAAGAAATATCAGAAAATGAAATTAAGGAAATGGTTTGCATTTTAAATTAAAGCATCAGATCTTTCTAGGCAATTATTATATCTGTTCTAATTTGCATTGATCCACTTATATGTACAATCTCTAAGGCATCCCTGAAATCACTGACCTTTTATGTTTTGCCAGCTTTTAGTCATTCCATTCCAATTCTCATTCTTAATAAATGAGATACATTTCCATCTCAACCTGTGTCTTAGCACCACTGGAATCTTTTTCTGTAGGAATAATGTATTTAAATGGAAACTTGAAAGAAATACAATCTGTAATTGAAACAACTACAATCTGTAATTCTGATTTTCATTCTGTCCTGTGAATATGGGGCAGGCTAACCAGACTGAATTAGAACCACTTCTCTGGTTAAGTCCAGTAGCCCCCTGTAACCTGGAGACAGGGCTTCAGTTCTATGAATAACTAGGAAATAGAGTAAGTCTGAAGTATGTGTTTAAGTTCTAGGAAGTGGGTGAGTAGTGTCTATGTCAATTAGTTGGAGGTGTAAGAGGAAAGAAGGGGAGTAGTCAGTAGAATGACTACAGGATGCAAAATCAGAATGACTGCTTTATGAACAAATATTAATAGCAGGAAATCTTATTAAAATTTTATACATTTGTTTTTCTTACTACTTATTTTTACTAGATGTGACAAATGGTTAAGTATATCTTATAGTCTATACTTGTAGAAAGCCTATTTTTATACACAGATAGATATATTTTTATGTCTGCATATAAGATATTTTCATATATTTTATATGCAGAATGGTGTTCAAAAAAAAGCACTGGAATTATAAAAACCTATATGAAAATTTCAGCTCTTCTCTTTCCCAGTTGTACATAGGCTTGGTCAACTCATATAACTCACATAACCTCTCTGAGCTTTAGTTTTCACAGTTGTAAAATGGACATAATACCAAGTTTCTCACAGGTGTATAGAATAACAATGACATAGCAAGTGAAAACACTAAGACCTGTACTGGACACTTTGGGATTTGTGATTTTTTGGTATTATCTCTTGAATTGTTTGCCATGGTTTGTTTGTTGTTTATTATAGTTTTAGAAATTTTGAATAGACATTTAAAGAGTACTTTCTCTTACATTATACTTTCTCACAACCCAGAATTGACTACTGGGTTAATTAAGATCTGATCATATTTACTTTAATCCTTTTTTATTAAAAAAAAAGTATATATACATGCACACATATGATAAAATTAGAATCCCTCTGGCCACCAGTGCTAATCCCATTTACACCCTTTGCCCATCTGTTGATTTATTTATTCAACACACATTTATGGAGTGCCTACTATGTGCTAGGTACAGTGCTAGTTGCCAGGGTCAGTATTCATGATGAACCAGACTAAAAAAATCTTCCCTTTACTCCAGCTACAGTGACTTTCAGCCTTCTTGACCATACCAGGCAAAATTCTGCATCACAGCCCTTATTCTGGCTATTCCATAATCCTGGAACGTGCACCCTCCACAAAGCCAGGTAGATGGCTATTTTATCTTCTTTAGGGCTTTTTTGAAATTTCACTTTCTCAGTAAGACCTTCCAAGGCCATATTGTGTGAATTACGTTCTTCTTGCATATCATACATATAAACTATATCTATCTCTGCTTTATTTTTCTCCATAGTGCTTCTCACCATCTAACACTGTATTTTATTATCTTGTTATTATCTGTTTCCCCTACTAAAATATGGCATCCAAGACTGCAGAGATTTTGGTCTGCTTTATTCATTGCTCTACCTTCAGTGCCTAGCACAGTGCCCTCAAAAATTATTTGTCCAATCAATGAATAAGAGATTAAAAATTAGAGCAGCTTATTTTCCTCTCAAAGTTTAATGATTGAAGTGACTTAATGAAAGAAAAGTGTAATTTATGTGATTTTCAAAATTGCTGATACATAAAAAGATATCATCCCCATCTTCCAGCTTCTATAGAAAAAGTAGAATACTTATTTTCGAAATATGCATGGAATAGCTTTCATAATGCCAAGGTTAGATAACTTATAACTAACATATTTTGAAACTGATGAAAATTACTCCAAAATTAGCTTTTGGACAATTTATGCTGCTCTGTTGATTTATCCCTTGATTTGAAATTATGGTGAATCAAATTTCTGCTGACCCCAGAGGAAATTTTACATCCAGCCTTCACTTTAGCCTCTAGAAATGTACTTAGTTGGCACAGTACAGCAGGGGTCTCCAGCCAGTACTGGTCTGAGGCCTGTTAGGAGCCGGGCCGCACAGCAGGAGGTGAGTGGCGGGCGAGCAAGGAAAGCTTCATCTGTCGCTGCCCATCATTCCTTATCGCGCGCCTTACCACCTAAAACATTGCTTGCATCCCCCCCATCGCCTGCATTACCGCCTGAACCATCCCACCCACCCCCCACATCCATGGAAAAACTGTCTTCCACAAAACCAGTCTCTGGTGCCAAAAAGGTTGGGGACCGTTGCACAGGACTCCATCCTTTCACTAACCCCAGTGAAAGACTAATTCAAGGGCATAAGCAACATTGTTCAATAAAAATTGTCTAGCTCCTACTTATTTCTAAGTACTTTAGTAAATCTAAGAGTTGTATTTCAACACATTTTTTGAGGCAGAGTGATAAGATGGAAATGAAATGGGCTTTGGAATAAGACAGTTCAAATACTGGCAGTGTAACTTTAGACACAAATTACTTAGGCTCCCAAAGTCTCCACTTTCACCTCACTTACACTTACAATATTGTCTGTCTTGTATGTTGGTTGTCTAGATTAAATAAGATACTGTATCAGTCAGGGCAGACCAGGTTAGGCTGCAATAATAAACAGTCCCACAAATCTCAGCTTAAAATAACAAAGGTTTATTTTTCTCTTGAGCTACAGTAGCTGTGGGTCTGCTCCCATGCAGCCATTCCTCCTCCCTTTTCTCAGGAGCACAGACTGATGGAGCACTGCCACCTGTCACATTGTAGGTGGCCATGGCAGAGGGACAGGAGAGCTCTGGGTTATCTCACATGGGCAATTACATGCTAAGTTCCAAATTGCCACACATTCTTTCCAATCACAGTTCGTTAGCTGGGACTGGTCACATGGTGACACCAACAAAAGTGTCTAGGAGGTCGCCACCAACAAAGGGGTCTAGGAGGTATCATGCTACCGGCACCCAAAATGTGGGCACCTGCATGTTTACTAAGCAACATCAGTGATGACCACAGACATTCCATGTAAAGTGTCTAGCATAGCATCCACTTCACATTCATCCCTTTCCTCTCTCTAGCCTACTCCCCATATGCGTTCTTGTTTATAAAATGGAAAGATCTATATCTCAGAAACATTATCCTTGAATTCCCAAACTGTGTTCAGTACAATACTTAAACCAGAAAATGCTCCATGAAAAAAAGTTATGTGATAAAATTAATTTGAGAAACACCACATGCTACATCCCTTTCAGAAATTCTCAGTGCACAGTATCTTTATAAAAGTTCAGAGATGGGCTTCCCTGGTGGCGTAGTGGTTGAGAGTGTGCCTGCCGATGCAGGGGACACAGGTTCGTGCCCCAGTCCAGGAAGATCCCACATGCCGCGGAGCCGCTGGGCTTGTGAGCCATGGCCGCTGAGCCTGCGTGTCTGGAGCCTGTGCTCTGCAACAGGAGAGGCCACAACAGTGAGAGGCCCGCGTACGCAAAAAAAAAAAAAAAAGTTCAGAGATGTGGCAAAGATAACTGTTTAATTCTGTTTAACCCAAAGTTTAACAAACTTCTTTAATCACCCAAAAGATTCATAGAATAGCTATTAATTACTTGTGGAACACCCATCGAATACTTCCTGGAAAATGTTGCTCCAATGAATTTAAGACTGCACTGAATTTCCAGCTGGCAACGAAAAGGGTCTTAGCATTTAAAAACAAAATGTTTGCTACTCTGGAATGTTACTTACCCTGGAATTTATTACAGAGTGTCCTAGTATAGTTAGTTGTTTTAAAATAGTTATCTATCAATATATAAGTAAAAGAATGTTAATTACTTTATTCAACAAATATTTCTTGAGAGTTTAATTCTACCAGTAGTACTGTTAAAACCAACACTACGATTCCTATTTATTGAACACCTCCTCTGTGACAAGTTGATGTTAGATCCTAGAGATACCATATTGAACAAGGCAGACACGGTCCTTGCCTTGATGGAGGTCATAGTTTAGACAGGGAATATCAATGAGTGCTGTTCTAAGACTTTGCATGTGTTAATTCATTTAATTCTCATAACAACCCTTAAAGCTGGCATGAGTACTGGCCTCATTTTACAGATGCAGAAAAGAGAGGTTGCACAGCTAGAAAAATATTTAACATTCCAGGCTTGATTAAATAAATTGTAAAGCATCCATACCGTGGAGTACTTTGGAATCATTAAAAATTCTGTTACAGAAGATTATTCATGGCATGGGAAACACTCCTTACTATGATTTTGATGGCAAAAGGAGAGTCCTGTTTTTATTAAAAGTAAAATATTCCTATGTAATATTAACAAAAGGATTACAGATGATATTGTTTTTGTAACAGTGAATTTGTAATATAATTATTTTGTAAAAAGATAATACATTTTTTAAGAGAAAAAAAAATCCGATAACTTTTCTTTGGCGCTTGGACCGCAGCCGTGAGAATGTCAGGCCTCAAAAGAGGCTCGCCTCCAGCGTCCTCCGCTGTGTCGAGAAGGCCTGGCTGGACTCTGAGAAGACTAATGAAATAGCCACTGCCGGCTCCCGTTGGCAGATCCAGAGCCGATCACAAGCCGCAAGCTTGTGACTGCCCTTTCCCGGGCTGGATGCCGGAAAAGGGCAGGCACACGGGTACAGGTAAGCACAGGGCATTCGAATGTCCAAGAAGGCAACCTGGACGAAGGGGATGAGAACTCTTTGCCCACTACTCAGAGAACACCGCGGGTCTAAGACGAGCGACCACCGCCTGCATCACAGCGGGTACCTGCAAGCAAAGGAGAGCGTGTCCCAGAGAGGGCGGATTCTCACGGAACACATCAGAGCTGCAGACGGACAACGCCCGCAGGGATCCTGGCTGACAGGGCCGAGAGCTCAGGGCGAACACGGGAAGCACGTCAGCGCCCTGGGGAGCTGCTCCCGGCCAAGGCCAAGCTCCTGGAGGCCGGCCAGGAGGCAGAGACCACGAAATAAAGCTTCCCCCCTTCCTCTCCTTGGCCTCAGCAGTTGTGAAGACCAGCCACTCAGTAAAACAAGTCTTCTCTGCCATTAAAAAAAAAAAAAAAAGATAGATAATAGTAATAAGCCAAAGAAACATGTGTTGTAGTTTTAACCAGGAATGTGTTACTTGGTTATGCACCAGTTATCTTGTCTGAACGCACCAGCATGGTATATGTAAGTGTAAAGTTTTTTTTAAAAAAAATTTCGGCCTTCCCTGGTGGCACAGTGGTTGAGAGTCCGCCTGCCGATGCAGGGGACACGGGTTCGTGCCCCGGTCCGGGAAGATTCCACATGCCACGGAGCGGCTGGGCCCGTGAGCCATGGCCGCTGAGCCTGCGCATCTGGAGCCTGTGCTCCGCAATGGGAGAGGCCACAACAGTGAGAGGCCCGCGTACCCCAAAAACAAAAAACAAAAACCAAAAGCCAACAACAACAACAAAAAATTTCGATACTGCTTACTGTGAAAACTGGAATCCCCATGGATGGGTCAGCTTCCTACCTAGAGGGTGTACACTGCCACCCAAGGTTGACGTGACGTTGGCCCGAGTGTTGTGTTGCACTTAGTAAAGATTTAATACTAGATTTCTCCTTACAGTAGAAACTTACCCCACTCCTTCAGATCAAAAGGAGGAAAGCTTTTGTCTTAATTTAAGAAAAATTCAAATGTTTTATATGTCCAAATTGATAATAAATATTTAAACAGAAAATTGAGTGACAAAATACTGACTGAAAGAATTGAGAACAGATTGAATAAATACATGAGTGATTTAGCTGAGCATATTTGCAAGTAAATGATGTGAGTAAATGGCTGCTTTGGAAATATTTGGGATCCTTACAATGTTGTCTCGAGTAATTTAAATATTCTCTCTTGTAATCTTGGTGCACTCCTAATTTTCTTAAATTGTTGTGGAATTAAGTCTCAACCCATCTCTGTCAGCCGTGTCACAGAATATAACTTATTAAGTTAATTTTTTAGCAAATTACTTATGAATTAATGAGGTTTTAGATATATTGGTATATAATTTATAGCTAGTATATAATCTGTCTCTAATAGTGACAATGGAATAAGCCAAATGAGGTGTGTGGCCAATTGTTAACCTGTGTAGGACAAAATTAAGAATAAAGGAAGTAGGGATTTAACACCATGGGAGAAGCTAAAAGATGGGGTTCTTTTATTTTTTCCCTTTCCCACCTCTATGATAGATTATTTTTCTGCTGATGTGAAAATTATATATTCTATATGTCTAACTTACGAAGACCTATACTTACCAACATTTGTATTTTCTCTCTAAGACAAGGACTTTAGAACTCTCTCAGCTCCCTCTTTCTTTCACCTGCTCCTGCAACCAAACTGCACACACATTCTTGGTTGCAGTTACATGGAATTTTAGTTCCGCATCACCATACACACACACATACATCTCACACACACACACACACACACACACACACACAGGCATATTATTCTTATAAATTACTTAATAAGTTCTTTACTCAGCTCTTATTTCCATATATCTCATTGTGACTGCCTAAATGTATTTCCATTTTTCTTAGTATATTCCCTCTAATAGTCTTTTCAAAGTTGGCTTTTGGATACAAACCCTCTGAGCCTTGAATGCCCGACACCATCATTCTTGCTCCATCATATTTAAATAATAGTTTTGCTGGATACAAAGTTCTACTTTTCCAAATCTTTTACTTGTTTTACTCCAACACCTTGAAACATTACTTCATTATCTTCTTGCATCCAATGTTATTGTGGAGAAGTCTGAGGTCAATCAAATATTGTTCTTTTGAAGGTTTTCTATTTTTTCTTTCTGGAATCATTTATAATTTCTCTCACTCTCCGATCTTAAGCTTTATCATAATGTGCCTAGCTATAGATTTTTTCTCATCCATTTTGTTTAGCCCTCTGTGAGCTCCTTCAATCAGAGATGTTTCATCTTTCTTTCATTCTGGAATATTTGCAATCTTTTCTTCAAATATTACCTTCAGGCTTCCCTGGTGGCGCAGTGGTTGAGAGTCCGCCTGCCGATGCCGGGGACACGGGTTCGTGCCCCGGTCCGGGAAGATCCCACATGCCGCAGAGCGGCTGGGCCCGTGAGCCATGGCCGCTGAGCCTGCGTGTCCGGAGCCTGTGTTCCGCAACGGGAGAGGCCACAACAGTGAGAGGCCCGCGTACTGAAAAAAAACAAAAAACAAAACATTACCTTCTTTCCACTCAATTGTTTTTCTCTCCCAGGACTCCTATTAGTTGAATGATGACATGTGTGCTTCTCTCCTACATCTCCTACAAATTGTTCTTTTATATATCCTATATCTTAATGATGATAATAGCTTATTGTATATAGTATTGGCTAGGTACCAAAGACTCTTCTGTGCACTTTGCATATATTAGCTCATTTAATCCTCACTATAAATGTATAGAGTAGGTACTATTAATATATCCATTTTACAGATGGTAAAATGGTTGCCGGGAGTTAAGTCGCTTAAGTTAAGTGACTTGCTTAGAGTCATTCAGCTGGTAAGTGGCAGAGCTAAGATTTGAGCCACACTTGTCACATGATTTCCCTTTATTTATTCCTGGTGTTGCTGGTGGAGTTCTTTGACCTGTTTTTTCACCTCCTTGTTAATTTATTTAAAATTTATTTATTTTAAATCATGTATTTCATACTCAGCTTTTTCTTCTTTATTTTCCTTTATAACTACTAGTTCTTATTTCATGTTACCACTAGCTTTCTTCTTTCTTAGAGAACATGTATTATGCTTATCTTAAATTTGTAATCTATTTCTTAATGAAATAAGATCAAACGTTATCCACTATATCTTGTTTAGTTGTTTTGTAGCTGTTGGGCTCCTCAGTTATCTAGCGTTCCCCGTAAGCTCACAGTCACATTCACAGTCTTCATTAGTAATATGAACTTGGGTTGGAGGGGAGAGCCCAGTCCCTGTATTGTACCCTTCCTGGTGAGTTTAAGGAGTTGAGAGCTGGGCATAGACCAGAGTCTCCTAATGTTTTGGTTATACACACCCAGTGCTCTCTGAGTGAAGGAGGAAGAAGGGATAACTCCAGGACCTGCTGTTATCTACTCTTCACCACCACCAGCACCATCCTGGTGTGACCCTCCCACTCACTGCCCTGGTGGTCCTGCCATTTTGCTGCCTCACAGTATCAAAGCAGAAGGTACTCTTCCACCCAATAGCATTTGAGGAAATGAAATGATATCAAACATACTCTTCCCAAGACTTCAAGTATGCTGCATCTGGGTTGCTGTTTTTTTTTTTTTTTCCCAAAACAGTTTCTGTCTTTCCAGGGTTTCTCACATTTTTATTTTTATAGATCCTCTCTTTTGCTATGATGACAATTCCAGGGTTTGGTCCTGGGAAAGTGCCTGCAGCCAATACAAGTTAACCATCTTATGAGGAATCAGAAGGCCTGAATTAAGTCATCAATTAAAAACAGAAAAAGGAAAATAAATGTTCTCTATATAATAGAAATACTCAGATTCCGTTATGTCAATGAAGATTACCCTTCAAATTTATTTAATCAAATAAGTTTATTTTGTAATTTATTGTTCATGGTATATACCAGCCTATAGGAAGATCCCAAGGCTTCCTTCTTCATGGCTCCATCCCTTTTGAGGAAGTTTTATGATTAAAGTAAATGGTTTATAAATGGAGCTGAGCTCCTGTAGCCATTTCTGTTACTCTTTCTTTGAATTCTCTTTCCCCAGTTATGTAACTGAGATATCCTGGAGGACCAGGCAGTTGACATGGTGGGGTTCCAAGTGATAAAAGGCATGGAGCTGCCAGTTCTGGCCTGACTACTATTCCAGGAATCCAGGATTTCAGCTAGAATGACAGGAGTATGAGATTTACCTGCTCACCTACTTTAAACACAAGATAGGAGACTGGGGATAAAGTCTGGTTTGTAATAACGAGTGTGCAACTGTCTATGGTTACCTCTGTGTTAAGAAAGTCTTTGGAACTTTTAGCACAGGGGGATCACCTTGGTGCTTTGTGACCACCTAGAGGGGTGGGATAGGGAGGGTGGGAGGGAGATGCAAGAGGGAGGAGATATGGGGATATATGTATATGTATAGCTGATTCACTTTGTTATAAAGCAGAATCTAACACACCATTGTAAAGCAATTATACTTCAATAAAGATGTTTAAAAAATTGTAAAAATTTAAAAAAGAAAGTCTTTGGAACTTCATGTTCATTGCAATGGTCACAGCAGCTATAGTTGTCTGGCCGTGAATTTGGGCTTGTGATCCTAGCCCCAACAAACTGACCTGACAAACATAGGCAATATTAGGTTGCCATTTTGTTATTAATTTTGAAGACGTTAGAAGCAGGATGTGGAAAATGACTAAATTTGAGGGAAATGATTCGTTTTCCCCCTTTATTAAATAATTCATAAGCAACAAAAGCAAAAACAACAAAAGCAAAAAAAAAAAAAACCCACAAATGGGACTATATCAAACTAAAAACATCTGCACAGCGAAGGAAACCATCAACAAAATGAAAAGGCAACCTACTGAATGGGAGAAGGTATCTGCAAAATGATGCAAAATGAAGATATCTGCAAAAGATGGCAAAATCATATATCTGATAAGGGGCTAATACCCAAAATATATGAAGAACTCATAAACTCAATAGCAAAGAAAAAAAATCCAATTTGCTGATGATCTGAATAGACATTTTTCCAAAGACATACAGACGACCAACAGGTACATGAAAAGATGCTGAATGTCATTAGTCATCAGAGAAATGCAAATCAAAACCATGAGTGGAGAGTGGTCAAGGTGGCAGAGTTGGAAGACCCTGAGCTCACTTCCTCTATGAGCACACCAAATTTACAATTGTTTACAGAACAACTGTCTATGAAAAGACTGAAATCTATCAGAAAATATCTTCTTCTACAACTAAAGATATAAAGAAGGAACTGAGAGACAGGTAGAAGGGACAGTGTTGTGATATAGTGCCCCTGGGTGGGGCAGGGGGCTACCGCAATTACAGTTTCAGAGGTTCTCCCAAAGAAGTGAGAGGTTCGAGCCCCATGTTGGGCTCCCCAGACCAGAAGTCCTCCATCGGGGAGACAAACCCCCAGAGTATTTGGCCTTGAAGGCCAGCAGGGCTTACTTTTGGGAGACCCAGAGGACCGAGGGAAATAGAGACTCCACTCTTAAAGGGTGTACACAAAATCTCACATGCTCCAGGACCCACAGAAGAAGGTCAGACCCACCTGCTGATCTTGGAGAGCCTCCTGGAGAGGCAGGAGGCAACTGGAGCTCAGCCTGGGGACACAGACATTGGTGGCAGCCATTTTGGGGAGCTTGTTCTACCACATAGACACTGCTACTGGCAAGTGCCATTTTGGAATCCTCTATCTAGCTTACTAGCACCGGGACCCAGCCCCACCCACCAGCAAGCCAATACCAGTTCTAAGACACCTTAGGCCCCTCAACCAGCCACCTTAGGATCTGGCCCACTCACCAGCTGGTCAAAAACAAGCTTTGGGAAAACCCAGACCCTACAGTGAGCTGTGTCAGAAACCTGTTCTGCCCACCAGCAGGCCAACAGCCAGGGCACTGCAACCAGAGATTTTGGGACCTGGCACCACTCATCAGTAAACCAGCACTAGCCTTAGGACCCCTTGGGCCTTGGATCCACCAACCAGTGGACTGACACAAGCTCTGGGAACCCTGGGTCCTATATCCAGAGACCCCAGGACACAGCTCTGCCTGCCAGTGGTCCAGCACTAGTGCCAGGACCTGGCTTCAACCACCAGTGGGCGGGCACCAGACCCAGGATCCCCTGGGCCACAGGTCCACCCAACAGTGGACAGATAAAAGCCCTTGGACCACTGCAACCTCACAGCCTGCCTTGTTAGGACTCAGCCAGTCAACCAATAGGCCTGCACCAGTCCCAGGACCCCCATGCCCTGGCCCGGCCCAATATCAGGCCAATATCAGCTCTGGGACACACTGGACCCATCAGCCAGCAGCCCTGGGATCTGGACTCATCTACCAGTGGGCTGACACCAGCTTTAGGATCCCCAGGGCACTGCAATCAGAGACCCCAAGACATGGCTCCACCCACCAGTGAGCCAGCACTAGCCACACGATCCCCTGGGTCCTGACTCTGCTTACCAGCAGGCCAACACTATCTCCAAGACACATTAGACCTATAAGCCAGCTGTCCCAGGAGGAGGTCAACAGTAGATCTGGGACCCCCAGTCCCACAACCACCTACCCCAGAAGCTCACTCCACCCACCAGTGGGCCTTCACTGGCCCCAAGAAACCCCAGGTCTACAGAGCCAGCCACTTCATGACCTGGCCTCACCAACCAGTGGCCAGCAGCCCCCACATAAAATAGGACCTGGCAACCAACTGGACCAGGGGCCAGCCACACGTTCCAGACTTCCCACAGCTGTGAGCCCACCACAACAGAAGGACCCATGAGGCCAACATAGAGGGAAACACTAGAGCATATAGCTCTGGTGACCAGAGGGGAGTACACTGCTGGATACATAGGATGTCTTCTACAAAAGTACACTTCTCCAAGACTGGGAAACTTAACCAACCTACCAGATACATGGAAATAAAAACACCAACTTAGGCAAAATGAGGTGACAGAGGAGTATGCTCAAAACAAAGGTACAAGATAAAATCCCAGAAGAAGAGCTAAATTAAGTGGAGATAGGCAGTCTCCTTATACCTGACAGGGAGTTCAAGGTAATGATCATAAAGATGTTCAAAGAACTCAGGAGAAGGTTGGATGAATAGAGTGAGAAGTTAGAAGTTTTTAACAAAGAGTTTAAAAATATAAAGAAGAACCAAACTGAGATGAAGAATACAATAACTGAAATGAAAATACACTAGAAGGAGTCAACAGTACATTAAATGATACAGAGAAACAGGTCAGTCATCTGGAAGACAGGGCAGTGGAAATCACTGAAGCTGAACAGAAAAAGAAAAAAGAATAAAAAGAAGTGAGGACAGTTTAAGAGACCTTTGGGACAACATCAAGCATACCAACATTTTCATCATAGTGGTCCTAGAAGGAGAAAAGAGAGAGAAAAGGGCAGAGACTATATTTGAATATATAATAGCTGAAAACGTCCCTAACATGGGAAAGGAAAGAGACCTCCAGGTCCAGGAAGAACAGAGAATTCCAAACAGGATCAACCCAAAGAGAATAACACCAAGACACATTGTACTTAAGATGGCAATAATAATAATAATGATAATAATAATAATAAAATAGAGAATACTAAAAGCAGCAAGGGAAAAGCAACAAGTTATGTACAAGGGAACTCCAGAAGGCTGTCAGCTGACTTTTCAGCAGAAATCTGCAGGAGAGAGGGAGTAGCATTATATATTTAAAGTGGTAAAAGAGAAACACTTACAACCAAGAATACTCTATCCAGCAAGGATTTCATTCAGATTTGATAGTGAGAACAAAAGTTCTACAGACAAGTCAAAGCAGAAAGAGTTCAGCATCACCAAATCAGCTTTACAAGAAAGATTAAAGACACGTCCCTAAGGAAAAGAAAAGGCATAATTTGAAACATGAAAATTAAAAAAGGAAAAAAATCATTAGTAAAGGCAAAATACAGTAAAGGTAGTAAGCCACACACAAAGCAAGTAGGAAGGTTAAGAGAGAAAAGTAGTAAAATTTTCTATATCTACAATAAGCAGATACACACAAAAAAAGATGTAAGATATGATGTGAAAACAGTAAACATGGGGAGAGGAGAGTAAAAATGCAGAATGGTTAAAATGTATTTGAAATTAAAAGATCAGCAACTTAAAATAGTCATAGCTATATTTATAGATATAGATATAGAGCAATATATATAGATTGCTATATATAAACCTCATGGTATCCACAAACCAAAAATCTATAATTGATATAGACACAAAAAGATAAAGGAATGTAAACAATGCTAGAGACAGTCATTAAACCTCAAGGGAAGAGAATAAAAGAAGAAAGGAACAAAAAGAAACTACAAAAAAAACCCCAAACAGTGAACAAAATGGCAATAAGTACATACCTATCAATATTTACTTTAAATGTAAATGGACAAAATGCTCCAACCAAATGAAATAGAGTAGCTGAATGGATACAAAAATAAGACACATATATGTGCTGCTTAGAGACTCACTTCAGATCTGAACACACACACGGACTTAAAGTGAGGGGATGGAAAAAGGTATTTCATGCAAATAGAAATCAAAAGAAAGCTGTATGTCAGACAAAATAGACTTGAAAACAAAGGCTGTAACAAGAGACAAAGAAGGACATTATATAATGATCAAGGGATCAATCCAAGAAGAATATATATGCACCCAACATAGGAGCATCTAAATACATAAAGTAAATATTAAGAGAACTAAAGGGAGAAGTTGACAGTAATACAATAATAGTAGGGGACCTTAACAGCCAACTTATATCAATGGACAGATCATCCAGATACAAAAATCAGTAAGGAAACACTGGCTTTAAATGACACATTTGAGCAGATAGACTTAATAGATAAATATAGAACATTCCATCTGAAAGCAGTAGAATACATATTTTTTCAAGTGCATATGGAACATTCTCCAGGAGATATCACATGCTAGGCCACAAAACAAGTCTCAATAAATTTTAAAAAACTGAAATCATATCAAGCATCTTTTCTTTTTTTTCTTAACATCTTTATTGCAATATAATTGCTTTACAATAATATGTTAGTTTCTGCTTTATAACAAAATAAATCAGTTATACATATACATATGTTCCCATATCTCTTCCCTCTTGCATCTCCCTCCCTCCCACCCTCCCTATCCCACCCCTCTAGGTGGTCACAAAGCACCGAGCTGATCTCCCTGTGCTATGCGGCTGCTTCCCACGAGCTATCTACTTTACGTTTGGTAGTGAATATATGTCCATGCCACTCTCTCACTTTGTCCCAGCTTACCCTTCCCCCTCCGCATATCCTCAAGTCCATTCTCTAGGTCTGTGTCTTTATTCCCATCTTACCCCTAGGTTCTTCATGACCTTTTTTTTTAGATTCCATATATATGTGTTAGCATATGGTATTTGTTTTTCTCTTTCTGACTTACTTCTCTCTGTATGAAAGACTCTAGGCCCATCCATCTCACTACAAATATCTCAATTTCGTTCCTTTTTAAGGCTGAGTAATATTCAATTATATATATGTGCCACATCTTCTTTATCCATTCATCTGTTGATGGACACTTAAGTTGCTTCCATGTCCTGGATATTGTAAATGGAGCTGCAATGAACATTTTGGTACATGACTTTTTTTGAATTATGGCTTTCTCAGGGTGTATGCCCAGTACTGGGATTGCTGGGTCATATGGTAGTTCTATTTTCAGTTTTATAAGGAACCTCCATACTGTTTTCCATAGTGGCTGTATCAATTTACATTCCCACCAACAGTGCAAGAGGGATCCCTTTTCTCCACACTCTCTCCAGCATTTATTATTTCTAGATTTTTTGATGATGGCCATTCTGACCAGTGTGAGATGATATCTCATTGTAGTTTTGATTTGTATTTCTCTATTTATTAATGACGTTGAGCATTCTTTCATGTGTTTCTTGGCAATCTGTATATCTTCTTTGGATAAATGTATATTTAGATCTTCTGCCCATTTTAGGATTGGGTTGTTTGTTTTTTTGTTATTGAGCTGCAAGAGCTGCTTGTAAATCTTGGAGATTAATCCTTTGTCAGTTGCTTCATTAGCAAATATTTTCTCCCATTCTGAGGGTTGTCTTTTGGTCTTGTTTATGGTTTCCTTTTCTGTGAAAAAGCTTTGAAGTTTCATTAGGTCCCACTTGTTTATTTTTGTTTTTATTTCCATTTCTCTAGGAGGTGGGTCAAAAAGGATCCTGCTGTGATTTATGCCATAGAGTGTTCTGCCTATGTTTACTTCTAAGAGTTTGATACTCTCTGGCCGTACATTTAGGTCATGAATCCATTTTGAGCTTATTTTTGTGTATGGTGTTAGGGAGTGTTCCAATTTCATTCTTTTACATGTAGCTGTCCAGTTTTCCCAGCACTACATATTGAAGAGGCTGTCTTTTCTCCACTGTATATTCTTGCCTCCTTTATCAAAGATAAGGTGACCATATGTGCGTGGGTTTATCTCTGGGCTTTCTATCCTGTTCCATTGATCTATCTTTCTGTTTTTGTGCCAGTACCATACTGTCTTCAGTACTGTAGCTTTGTAGAATAGTCTGAAGTCAGGGAGCCTGATTCCTCCAGCTCCATTTTTTCGTTCTCAAGATGGCTTTGGCTATTCGGGGTCTTTTGTGTTTCCATACAAATTGTGGAATTTTTTGTTCTAGTTCTGTGAAAAATGCCAGTGCTAGTTTGATAGGGATTGCATTGAATCTGTAGATTGCTTTGGGTAGTAAAGTCATTTACACACTGTTGATTTTTCCAATCCAAGAACATGGTATATCTCTCCATCTATTTGTATCATCTTTAATTTCTTTCATCAGTGTCTTATAATTTTCTGCATACAGGTCTTTTGTCTCCTTAGGTAGGTTTATTCCTAGATATTTTATTCTTTTTGTTGCAGTGGTAAATGGGAGTGTTTTCTTAATTTCACTTTCAGATTTTTCATCATTAGTGTATAGGAATGCCAGAGATTTCTGTGCATTAATTTTGTATCCTGCTACTTTACCAAATTCATTGATTACCTCTAGTAGTTTTTTAGCTCTAGTAGCTCTGGTAGCATCTTTAGGATTCTCTATGTATAGTATCATGTCATCTGCAAACAGTGAGAGCTTTACTTCTTCTTTTCTGATTTTGATTCCTTTTATTTCTTTTTCTTCTCTGATTGCTGTGGCTAAAACTTCCAAAACTATGTTAAATAATAGTGGTGAGAGTAGGCAAACTTGTTTTGTTCCTGATCTTAGTGGAAATGATTTCAGTTTTTCACCATTGAGGACGATGTTGGCTGTGGGTTTGTCATATATGGCCTTTATTATGTTGAGGAAAGTTCCCTCTATGCCTACTTTCTGCAGGATTTTTATCATAAATGTGTGTTGAATTTTGTTGAAAGCTTTCTCTGCATCTATTGAGATGATCATATGGTTTTCTCCTTCAATTTGTTAATATGGTGTATCACGTTGATTGATTTGTGTATCCTGAAGGATCCTTGCATTCCTGGAATAAACCCCACTTGATCATGGTGTATGATCCTTTTAATGTGCTGTTGGATTCTGTTTGCTAGTATTTTGTTGAGGATATTTGCATCTATGTTCATCAGTGATATTGGCCTCTAGTTTTCTTTCTTTGTGACATATTTATCTGGTTTTGGTATCAGGGTGATGGTGGCCTCATAGAATGAACTTGGGAGTGTTTCTCCCTCTGATATATTTTGGAAGAGTTTGAGAAGGATATGTGTTAGTTCTTCCCTAAATGTTTGATAGAATTTCCCTGTGAAGCCATCTGGTCCTGGGCTTCTGTTTGTTAGAAGATTTTTAATCACAGTTTCAATTTCAGTGCTTGTGATTGGCCTGTTCGTATTTTCTATTTATTCCTGATTCAGTCTTGGCAGGTTGTGCATTTCTAAGAATTTGTCCATTTCTTCCAGGTTGTCCATTTTATTGGCATAGAGTTGCTTGCATAATCTCTCATGATCCTTTGTATTTCTGCAGTGTCAGTTGTTACTTCTCTTTCATTTCTAATTCTATTGATTTGAGTCTTCTCCCTTTTTTTCTTGATGAGTCTGGCTAATGGTTTATCAATTTTGTTTATCTTCTCAAAGAACCAGTTTTTAGTTTTATTGATCTTTGCTATCATTTCCTTCATTTCTTTTTCAATTATTTCTGATTTAATCTTTATGATTTCTTTCCTTCTGCTAACTTTGTTGTTTTTTTTTGTTGTTGTTCTTCTTTCTCTAATTGCTTTAGGTGCAAGGTTGGGTTGTTTATTTGAGATGTTTCCTGTCTCTTAAGTTAGGATTGTATTGCTGTAAACTTCCCTCTTAGAACTGCTTTTGCTGCATCCCATAGGTTTTGGGTCACCGTGTCTCCATTGTCATGTGTTTCTAGGTATTTTTTTATTTCTTCAGTGATCACTTCCTTATTAAGTAGTGTATTGTTTAGCCTCCATCTGTTTGTATTTTTTACAGATCTTTTCCTGTAATTGATATCTAGTCTCATAGCGTTGTGATTGGAAAAGATACTTGATACAATTTCAATTTTCTTAAATTTACCAAGGCTTGATTTGTGACCCAAGATGTGATCTATCCTGGAGAATGTTCCATGAGCACTTCAGAAAAATGTGTATTCTGTTGTTTTTGGATGGAATGTCCTATAAATATCAATTAAGTTCATCTTGTTTAACGTATCATTTAAAGCTTGTGTTTCCTTATTGATTTGCATTTTCGATGATCTGTCCAATGGTGAAAGTGGGGTGTTAAAGTCCCCTTCTATGATTGTGTTACTGTCGATTTCCCCTTTTATGGCTGTTAGTATTTGCCTTATGTATTAAGGTGCTCCTATGTTGGGTGCATAAATATTTACAATTGTTATATCTTCTTCTTAGATAGATCCCTTGATCGTTATGTAGTGTCCTTCTTTGTCTCTTGTAATAGTCTTTATTTTAAAGTCTATTTTGTCTGATATGAGAATTGCTACTCCAGGTTTATTTTGGTTTCCATTTGTGTGGAATATCTTTTTCCATCCCCTCACTTTCAGTCTGTATGTGTCCCTAGGTCTGAAGTGCGTCTCTTGCAGACAGCATATAAATGGGTCTTGTTTTTGTATCCATTCGGCCAGTTTGTGTTGTTTGGTGGGAACATTTAATCGATTTACATTTAAGGTAATTATCGATATGTATGTTCCTATCCCCATTTTCTTAATTGTTTTGGGTTTGTTTTTGTATGTCTTTTACTTCTCTGCTGTTTCCTGCCTAGAGAAGTTCCTTTAGCATTTGTTGTAAAGCTGGTTTGGTGGTGCCAAATTCTTTTAGCTTTTGCTTGTCTGTAAAGGTTTTAATTTCTCCGTCAAATCTGAATGAGATCCTTACTGGGTAGAGTAATTGGTTGTAGGGTTTTCCCCTTCATCACTTTAAATATGTCCTGCCAATCCCTTCTGGCTTGCAGAGTCTCTGCTGAAAGATCAGCTGTTAACCTTATGGGGATTCCCTTGTGTGTTCTTTGTTGTTTTTCCCTTGCTGCTTTTAATATGTTTTCTTTGTATCTAATTTTTGATAGTTTGATTAATATGTGTCTTGGTGTGTTTCTCCTTGGATTTATCCTGTATGGGACTCTGTGCTTCCTAGACTTGATTATTTCCTTTCCCATATTAGGGAAGTTTTCAACTATAATCTCTTCAAATATTTTTTCAGTCTTTTTCTCTTCTTCTTGGACCCTATAATTCTAATGTTGGTGTGTTTAATGTTGTCCCAGAGGTCTCTAAGACTGTCCTCAGTTCTTTTCATTTTTTTTTCTTTATTCTGCTCTGCAGTAGTTGTTTCCACTATTTTATCTTCCACTTATCCATTCTTCTGCCTCAGTTATTCTGCTATTGATCCCTTCTAGAATATTTTTAATTTCAGTTATTGTATTGTTCATCATTCCTTGTTTCCTCTTTAGTTCTTCTAGGTTCTTGTTAAATGTTTGTTGCACTTTCTCTATTCTATTTCCAAGATTTTGGATCATCTTTACTATCATTATTCTGAATTCTTTTCCAGATAGACTGCCTATTTCCTCTTCACTTGTTAGGGCTGGTGGGTTTTTACCTTGCTCCTTCATCTGCTGTGTGTTTCTCTGTCTTCTCATTTTGCTTATCTTACTGTGTTTGGGGTCTCCTTTTTGCAGGCTGCATGTTCGTAGTTCCCGTTATATTTGGTGCCTGTCCCCAGTGGCTAAGTTTGGTTCAGTGGGTTCTGTAGGCTTCCTGATAGAGGGGACTAGTGCCTGTGTTCTGGTGGATGAGGCTGGATCTTGTCTTTCTGGTGGGCAGGTCCACATCTGGTGGTGTGTTTTGGGGTGTCTGTGGCCTTCTTATGATTTTAGGCAGCCTCTCTGCTAATGGGTGGTGGTGTGTTCCTTTCTTGCTAGTTGTTTGGCATAGGGTGTCCAGCACTGTAGCTTGCTGGTCGTTGAGTGAAGCTGGGTCTTGGAATTGAGATGGAGATCTCTGGGAGATTTTTGCTGTTTGATATTACATGGAGCTGGGAGGTCTCTTGTGGACCAGTGTCCTGAAGTTGGCTCTCCCACCTCAGAGGCACAGCACTGACTCCTGGCTGGAGCACCAAGAACCTTTCATCCACACAACTCAGAATAAAAGGGAGAAAAAATAGAAAGAAAGGAAGAAAGAAAGAGGATAAAATAAAATAATATAAAGTATGATAAAATAAAATAAAATAATTAAAATAAAAATAATTATTAGAAAATTTTTTTAAAAGTAAAAAACAAACAAACAAAATGGATGGACAAAACCCTAGGACAAATTGTGGAAGCAAAGCTATACAGACAAAATCTCACACAGAAGCATACACATACACACTCACAAAAAGAGGAAAAGGGGAAAAAATAATATACCTTGCTCTCAAAGTCCACCTCCTCAATTTGTGATGATTCTGTGTCTATTCAGGTATTCCACAGATGCAGGGTACATCAAGTTGATTGTGGAGATTTAGTCCACTGCTCCTGAGGCTCCTGGGAGGTATTTCCCTTTCTCTTTGTTCGCACAGCTCCTGGGGTTCAGGTTTGGATTTGGCCCCACCTCTGCGTGCAGGTCGCCTGAGGGCATCTGTTCTTCACTCAGACAGGACGGGGTTAAAGGAGCAGCTGATTCAGGGACTCTGATTCACTCAGGCCAGGGGGAGGGAGGGGTACAGATGCGGGGCGAGCCTGCGGCGGCAGAGGCCTGCATGACGTTGCACCAGTCTGAGGCGCGCTGTGCGTTATCCCCGGGAAGTTGTCCCTGGATCATGGGACTCTGGCACTGGCGGGCTGCACAGGCTCCCGGGAAGGGAGGTGTGGATAGTGACCTGTGCTTGCACACAGGCTTCTTGGTGGTGGCAGCAGCAGCCTTAGCGTCTCGTGCCCGTCTCTGGGTTCCATGCTGATAGCCACGGCTTACCCCTGTCTCTGGAGCTCCTTTAAGTGTCACTCTTAATCCCCTCCCCTTGTGCACCAGGAAACAAAGAGGGAAGAAAAAGTCTCTTGTCTCTTCGGCAGGTCCAGACTTTTTCCCGGACTCCCTCCCGGCTAGCCGTGGTGCATTAACCCCTTCAGGCTGTGTTCACGCGGCCAACACCAGTCCTCTCCCTGCGATCCAACTGAAACCCGAGCCTCAGCTCCCAGCCCCCGCCTGCCCCGGCGGGTGAGCAGACAAGCCTCTCGGGCTGGTGAGTGACAGTTGGCATGGATCCTCTGTGTGGGAATCTCTCTGCTTTGCCCTCTGCACCCCTGTTGCTGCGCTCTCTTTCACGGCTCTGAAGCTTCCCCCCTCCGCCACCTGCAGTCTCTGCCCGCGAAGGGGCTTCCTAGTGTATGGAAACCTTTCCTCCTTCACAGCTCCCTCCCACTGGTGCAGGTCCTGTCCCTATTCTTTTGTCTCTGCTTTGTGTTTTTCTTTTGCCCTACCCAGGTACGTGGGGAGCTTCTTGCCTTTTGGGAGGTCTGAGGTCTTCTGCCAGCGTTTAGTGGGTGTTGTATAGGAGCAGTTCCACGTGTAGATGTATTTCTGGTGTATCTGTGGGGAGGAAGGTGATCTCCGCGTCTTACTCTTCTGCCATCTTCCTCCCCCAGGCCTAAGCATCTTTTCTGACCAAACACTATGAGACTAGAAATCGACTACAAGAAAAAAAAAAACTGCAAAAAACACAAATATGTGGAGGTTAAACAATATGCTACAAAACAATGGATCACTGAAGAAATCAAGAAGAAATAAAAAAAAAATATTACCTGGAGACAAATGAAACAAAAACACAATGATCTATAATCTATGGGATTCAGCAAAAGCAGTCCTAAGAGGGAAGTTGTAGCAATAAAAGCCTACCTAGGTAAACAAGAAATATCTCAAAAAACATAACCTTACTACCAAAGGAACTAGAAACAGAAGAACAAACAAAACCCAAAGTTAGTAGAGAGAGAGAAAAATCATAAAGATCAGAACATAACTAAATGAAATATAGCCTAAAATAACAAACCAATAGAAAAGATTAATGAAACTAAAAGCTGGTTCTTTGAAAAGATAAACAAAATTGGTAAACCTTTAGCCAGACTCATCAAAAAAATAGGGAGAAAGCCCAAATCAATAAAATCAGAAATGATAAAGGAGAAGTTACGATAGACACCACAGAAATACAAAACATCATAAGAGATTACTTCAAACAATTATACACCAATAAAATGCTCTACCTAGAAGAAATGTACAAATTCCTAGAAATGTACAATCTCCCAAGATTGAACAAGGAAGAAATAGAAAATATAAACAGACCAGTTACCAGTAATGAATTTGCATTGGTAATAAAAAAAAAAAAGAGCTCCCAGTAAACAGAAATGCAGGACAAGATGGCCTCATGGGTGAATCCTACTAAACATTTAGAGAAGAGTTAACACGTATCTTTCTCAAAGTATCCAAAAAGTTGCAGAGGAAAGAGCACTTCTGAACTCATTCTATGAGGCCACACTCACCCTGATACCAAAACCAGACAAAGATACCACAACAAAGAAAATTACAGGCCAGTATCACTGATTAATATAGATGCAAAAGTCTACAACTAAATATTAGCAAACCGAATTCAACAATACATGAAAAGGATCATACACCATGATTAAATGGGATTTATCCCAGGGATGCAAGGATGGTTCAATATCTGCAAATCAATCAATGTGATACACCATAGTAACAAATTGAAGAATAAAAATCATATAATCATTTCAATAGAATCAGAAAAACTTTTGACAAAATTCAATACCCATTTCTGGTTTTTTAAAAAACCTGTCAACAGGGCTTCCCTGGTGGTGCAGTGGGAGAGAGTCCGCCTGCCGATGCAGGGGATATGGGTTCGTGCCCCGGTCCAGGAAGATCCCACATGCCGCAGAGCGGCTGGGCCCGTGAACCATGGCCACTGAGCCTGTGCGTCCGGAGCCTGTGCTCCGCAACAGGAGAGGCCACAACAGTGAGAGGCCCACGTACCGTAAAAAGAAAAAAAAAACCTGTCAACAAAAACAACAACAAAAACCTGTCAACAAAGTGGGTATAGAGGGGACATACCTCAACATTTTAAAGGCTATATATGATAAGCCCACAGCTAACATTGTAGTCAACATACTCAATGGTAAAAAACTGAAAGCATTTCCTCTAAGATCAGGAACAAAACAAGGATGCCCACTCTCACTGCTTTTATTTAACACAGCATTGGAAGTCCTAGCCACAGAAATCAGAAAAGAAAAAGGAATAAAAAGAATCCAAATTGGGAAGAAAAAAATAAAACTGTCACTGTTTGCAGATGATATGATACTATACCTAGAAAATCCTCAAGATGCCACCAAAAAACTACTAGAGCTCCTTAGTGAATTCAATAAAGTTGCAGGATAAAAAGTAATATACATAAATATATTGCATTTTATACACTAACAACAAACTATCAGAAAGAGAAATTAAGAAAACAATCCCATTTTTCACCACATCAAAAAGAATAAAATACTACGAATAAATCTAACTAAGGAGGTAAAATACCTACACTCAGAAAACTATAAGACACTGATGAAAGAAAATGAAGATGACACAAACAGATGGAAAGACATACTGTGTTCATGAAGTAGAAGACTTAATATTGTTAAAATGGCCAAGGCAACCTTTAGATCCAATCCCTATCCAGACACAAATGGCATTCTTCACAGAACTAGAACAAATAATTTTAAAATTTGTATGGAAACACAAAAGACCCTGAATAGCCAAAACAATCTTGAGAAGAAAGAGCAAAGCTGGAGATATTACACTCTCTGATTTCAAACTACATTACAAAGCTATAGTAATCAAAAGAGTATGCGTCTGGCACAAAAACAGACACACAGATCAATGGAACAGAATAGAGAACCTAGAAATGAACCCATACATATATATAGCAATTAATCTATGACAAAGGAAGCAAGATTATACAATGGGGAAAAGACAGCCTCTTTAACAAATGATGATGGGAAAACTACACAGCTAAATGCAAAAGAATCAAACTGGACTACTCTCTCATACCATGCACAAAAATAAATTCAAAGTACATTGAAAACTTAAATGTAAGATCTGAAACCATAGAATTTCTAGAAGAAAACATAGGCAGTACACTCTTTAGCATCCATCTTCATAATATATTTTTGAATATGTCTCCTCTGGCAAGGGATACAAGAGCAAAAATAAACAAATGGATCTACGTCAAACTAAAAAGCTTTTGCACAGCAAAGGAAACTATCAACAAAACAAAAAATTCACCTACTGAATGGAAGAAGATATTTGCAAATTGTATATCAGATAACGGGTTAATATTCAAAATATACAGCGACTCATATAACTTAATATCAATTAAACAACCCAATTAAAAAATGGGCAGAAGATCTGAACAGACATTTTCCAAGGAAGACATACTGGTGGCTAGCAGGCACATGAAAAGGTGCTCAATATCACTAATCAACAGGGAAATACATATCAATGCCACCATGTAATACCACCTCACACCTGTCAGAAGGGCTATTATCAAAAAGATAACAAATAACAACTGTTGACAAAGATGTGGAGAAAAGGGAACCCTTGTGCACTGTTGGTGGGAATGTAAATTGGTACAGCCACTATAGAAAACAGTATGGAGGTTTCTCAAAAAAATAAAAATAGAACTACAAAATAGAACATGATCCAACAATACCACTCCTGGGTAGAGATCGGAAGAAAAAAAAACACTAATTAGGAAAAATATATGCACCCTTATGTTCATTGCAATAGCCAAGATATGGAGGCAACCTAAGTGCCCATCAGTAGATGAATGCATAAAAAAGATTGTGTGTGTGTGTGTGTGTATGTGTGTAAAATGGAATGTTACTCAGCCATAAAAAAAGAATGAAATCTTGCCATTTATGACAACATGATGGATCTAGAGAGTATTATGGTAAGTGAAATAAGTCAGACAGAGAAGGACAAATGTCATATGATTTCACTTATATGTGGAAGCTAAAACAAAACAAAACAAAACAAATGAACAAATGTAATAGAAACAAAGTTATAGACACACAGAACAAACAGGTGTTTGCCAGAGGGTAGGAAAGTAGGGGGAGATACGAAATAGGTGTGGGAGATTAATAGGTACAAACTTCCATTTGCAAAATAAATGAGTCATGGATGTGAAATGTACACTGTGGGGAATATAGTCAATAACTCTGTAATGTTTTTGTATGGTGACAGATTGTAACTAGACTTATCATAACTAGATTTATTGTGGAGATCAGTCTGTAAGGTATAGACATATTGAATCACTATGTTGTGTAACAGGCACTATCATAGTGTTGTAGGTCAATTATATTTCAAAAACAAACAAGCTAACTCACAGAGAAAGAGATCCGACTTGTGGTTGCCAGAGGCATGGGTGGGGGTGAGGGTTGGTGGAGGGGGAAATGGATGAGGGCAGTCAAAAGGTACAAACTTCTAGTTGTAAGATAATTAAGTACTGGGGATATAATGTACAATATGTTAAATACAATTAACTATGCTGTCTATTATATATGAAAACTGTTAAGAGAGTAAATCCTAAGAGTTCTCATCACAAGAAAAAGATTTTTGTATTTTTTTAGTTTTGTACCTACACAAGATGAGAGGATTTATGAAATTTATTTTGATAATCACTTCATGATATATGTAAATCAAATAATTGTGCTGTATATCTTATTACTTACATATTACTATATGTCAATTATATCTCCATAAACTGGAATATTAAAAAAACACAATGAGATATCACCTCATACTTGTTAGTATAGCTATTATCAAAAAGACAAGAAATTACAAGTGTTGGTGAGGATGTGGAGAAAAGGGAACCCTAGTGCACTGTTGGGGGGAATGTAATTTGGTGCAAACAGTATGGAAAACAGTATGGAGCTTCCTCAAAAAATTAAAAATAGAACTACCATATGATCCAGTAATTCCACTTCTGGGTATTTATCCAAAGAAAACAAAAATACTGATTCAAAAATATATGTGCACCCCCATGTTCATTGCAGCATTGGCCAAGATATGGAAACAGGCTAAGTGTCCATTGATGGATGAATAGAGAAAGAAATTGTGATACACACACACACACACACACACACTGGAATATTATTCAGCCATAGAAAACATATGAAATCTTGCTATTTGTGACAACATGGATGGACTTTGAGGGTATTATGCTAAGTGAAATAAGTCAGACAGAGAAAGACGAATACCACATGATCTCTCTTATTTGTGGAATCTAAAAAGAAAAAAAAATGAAGTTTATAGATACACAGAACAGATTGTTGGTTGCCAGAGGTAGAAGGTGAGAGGTCAGAGAAATGGATGGACTTGTATTTTTTTAGTTTAAATAAAATGAATTTTAAAAAAATTTAATGTATACAGTTTGCAATAAGAAGCATGAATGGGACCACCAGAATAAGTGTAAGGTTCAGTGAGTGGCAACACCATGAACTTGACTGCTGGAATAAAGTCAAGATTCACTAAGTCAATACAAACAAGAAGATAAACGGTAGAATAAACTTAAAGTTCAGTGTGACACAACAACCATTAATGTGGTCATTGGAATAAGGTTAAGGCTTAGAGTGTGTCAGCAATCTAAAATATTACTGGTGGCATAGATTAAGATTCAGTGTGACACAGCTCCCAAGAAGATGCCTGCTAGAGTGAGGCAACATGCAGGTGAGACTAAGCATGGTGCTGACTGCTGGAATAAGGTTAATGTTCAGTGTCCAAAAATGCATGTGAGGATGACCATAAGTTTAAGTTTCAGTGCATGACAACAAGCATGATGATGAACGCTGAAATGAGACATTTACCAATGGCATTTTTCACAGAAATAGAACAAAAAAATTTACAATTGTATGGAAACACAAGAGACCACAAATAGCCAAAGCAATCTTGAGAAAGAAAAGTGGAGCTGGAGGAATCAGGCTCCCTGACTTCAGACTATACTAGAAAGCTACAGTAATCAAAACAGTATGGTACTGGCACAAAAACAGAAATATAGATCAACGGAACAGGATAGAAATGACATGTACACACTGTTATATGTAAAATGGATAACTAATAAGAACCTGCTGTATAGCACAGGGAACACTACTCAATACTCTGTAGTGGCCTATATGGGAAAAGAATCAAAAAAGAAAAAAAAAAGAGTGGATATATGTATATGTATAACTGATTCACTCTGCTGTACACCTGAAACTAACACAACATTGTAAATCAACTATACTCCAATAAAAGTTTTTTAAAATGAAGTAGATAAGTCAAGACTAAAAAAAAAAGTGACTGTTGCCGTACCTGGGTGTGACAGGAACCCTTATTCTCTCAGGGAGGAATACACGCAGCTACATTGTTTTCAGTGGCTAATGTGTCCCATCTATGGCTGGAACCTAGGCTCCAGAGAAACAAATTAGTCACTAGGATAGAAGGTGGCGTTCAAGGCGGGAAGGACAGGCCTGAAGTTTCTAGATGCAGTGGGGGTGGGGGGCCTTTCTCCCACCTATAAATTAAAAAAGGGAATAAAAACAGGGCTTCCCTTCTGTTACTTGCAGATATCCTCACTTCACAAGGATCCTGAGAGAAGCAGGCACTTAGCATTCACGGGGAAACAATAAATTGGGTCTGTTGTGTATATAGTACATTTAGAGAAGGAACGAAGCTCCCTGTGAGTGGGAGGCTGCACAGAGTCCTTTGTGTACCATGAATGGTCCTGCTTCTCTCTGTACTCCTTTCTCACCGTGTTTTCAGCTGGCATCTCTTACATGCATCCTCTAGTGAAGTCCTTGCCCAAACATCAATCACTGTGTCATCAGATGGAGAAAGAAAGGTCCAAGCAAGGTCTGACTCTGGGAGGAGAGCCCTAGCGGGACCTCACAAGTCTATTCTTTGGAAATCTAGCAGTTACTAGGCTCCTCTGTACAGCAGAGACACCTTGACCTTCTGCCCAGTCTAGCTAGGGAGTTAGGAAAGGCTAATGGAAATACACTAAAATCCCAACAGTGGGTGTAATTCCAGGTATACGGATTTTTGGTGATTTTAAATTTCATTATATATTTTGAAGTCTCTAGATCTTCTACATGAGCACATATTACATCTATAGTTAAAAATGTCATTTCAAAAAGAATAAAAATTAAGCACATCCAGACTTTCTGTATGTTATGCTTTTTTATCAAGTACTAGCAAAATTGTCTCCTACATAGATAATCCATGGAATTTAGGTCAGTGGCCTTGGCTCAAAGTTTCAATGATAATTCACTCTCTTTCCAATAATGATAATAACAGGAAGGAGGAAAACACAATCCAATAGTTTTGTAATGTGGAACACATTACCCCAATAATTTATAGCAAATTAACATTCCCACCAGTGAGGAACCATTCACTGAACAGAAGGCACTTGAATGGAAAGGGAGAGACTAGTCTAGGAGTCAATTCCTTGGGAAAGATCCAAGGAGCCAGACTCCTCTGTAAATTCAGACAAGAGTCACCTCCCTTTTCCTTGGGGGTGGGAGAGGGGTTGGTTTTCCAGTTTTGGAGATTGCCACAAAAAACCCTCAGAGAATAGGTTTAAAATAATATATTTAATAAAGTTTCACAGATGTTTTATCATCCAGTCAGAAACACAATGAAGCTGAAACATTTAACAGGAGAACTGACCAATCACA